>NW_019416600.1:57563-265194 GCF_000390285.2 Anoplophora glabripennis
ACATTATTTTATAGTTTTTGAGATGAGGAATAAGAATCCATTGTTTAAATTGAGCTAAAAAAATTTTAGAACCCTTAAATTTACGAATATTTCATTTTATGATGTTTTTAGCTCAGATTTCCGCTCTTATGCATCGATATGCTTGAAATTTGAACAGTAGGTGGGGAATAGCTCAAGAAACAAAATACAGCCTATGCTGATATATATTTTTACCCTGGGGGTGGTTTCTACCCCTTTGAAGGGGTTGAAAATAAATTGTCAAAATAATCCTGGAATCGATAGAGCAACTAATTTCAAGCAAAAAATGTCCCATACAATTTCTTTGATAAACCAATACTTTTTGAGTTATTTGCGATTAAAAACTCAATTTTCCAAATGAAAATTCATTTTTTCGGATATGATCTCAGTTCTGTTTATAATAATATTTTTATTTAAGGAATTGTATGGAATTATTTTGACAATTTATTTTCAGCCCCTTCAAAGGGGTAGAAACCTCCCCCTGGGTAAAAATATATATCAGCATAGGGTGTATTTTGATTCTTGAGCTATTCCCCACCTAATATCCAAATTTCAAGCAAATCGATGCATAATAGCGGAAATCTGATATAAAAATATCATAAACTGAAATATTCGTAAATTTAAGGGTTCTAAATTTTTTTAGGTCAAATTAAACAATGGATTCTTATTCCTCATCTCAAAAACTATAAGAAAATGTTTTGTATTATTTGAAAAAAAAATTTTTTTAACGAGAGCAAAAAATGTAAATTATTTTCCAAAATTATAATTTTGGAGCGCAATTTTGAGGGTGTAAATGGGGTGCTGGTGAAATGTGATTATTTTTCCCTTAATCTGTTCCACTTAACCTTTAAAACGCTATTTTTTATTTTTTTTTATCTTTTTTCTACGAGGCGCTACTTAATTTTGTCCATACCTAAGTCCAAATGAATTATAGTGCGCCGTCAGTAGAATTACAAAATACTTATTCAATCAAAAGTTATTAACGATTGAAAATCGCAAAATTCGCATTTTTCGAGTTTTTCTCGAAAACCATGCGTTTAACAAAAAAAATTGCAAGAGACATTTTCTTCTTAAAATGGGTCAAAGAAAATACATTTTATTTTGCCAAAAACTAAGTTCTCAGTATTTTGCAAGTTTTTTGTTAATAAAAAATGTATCGACATTTGGGCTAACTCTTACCCAAAAAATTCGTGTTCTGCAGCTCAAAATACACAAAAAACACTCGGGTAACTCCATCTAAATGAAGGAGGCAATTGGGACCCCCCTGGCTACATGACTATTAGGTACATACGAGTATATTTCATAAAAGCTTCGCGTAAATTATTCTATTTTCTATTTGTTTTTATTTACTTCAGGTTTACATCGGTTGTCAGATGGATTTAAGAATTTGATTTTGCAGAGACTAAAATATTTCACATAGGTTAAAGAGAGACAAAGTATATTCGTGAAATGTGACCCGCTTACTATTATTTTCTCTCTGTCCTGAGTATGAAAATCGATCACTCAGAAGTGGCAGCTTTGTAAACAACGTTCTATGTGCAAACTTTTTCGCGGAACCCCCAGCGGCGAACACCCATTTAAAACACAGTAAAACTATTAAACTATCATTGCTTATATCTGCGGCATGGCCGGCATAAAAACTTCCATAACTAACGGCACCGCCGCTGCGCCCAAGTTTCCGCCAGTACGAAACTTAAAGTCATAAAACAGCTTTAATCGATGCAAGCTGATTATTAAGATTTATACCAGGCGATTAAGTGTGGCATAAAACGCCGGTTCGATATAAAATGTAGTTTTAAGTGGCCATTACAGCAGATATAAAACAAATATTTTCTGGCAGGAATTGCCCGGCGCTAATCCCATAAATCAAACGTTTCCGTTACGCCTTGTCACGGGGGCGATTTATTATAAACACTAGAAAAGGTTTATTAGTACGTACTGTCCCATAATTCATACTATCGCCGAGCAAATGAACGGTTAAAACTATGCTCCGTAGGGCGAGCAATTACGAATCAATATTTCACTGGCCGGTCGGAAATAGCTGCCATATATTACCGGGGGGTATAATTTTGTTTTGTTTAAGTTCCTTTAAGAACAAGAAACGCCGACAATGCTCTAACACGATTTTTCCGTCAGCGTATTCGGTTTTTGTGACGTCAAGGCGCGAAAGAGGATTCGAAGGTGAGGTAAATATAGAAATTTTCGTGTATAGTAAAAAGTTTTAGAACTATACCCAAATAGTAGGCTATTGTTATTGTTATTGTAAGTAGGCTTAGTGCGACGCGGAGTTTAACAGGACCGTAGTCAGATTACGAATGAAAATATTAATATTGTTAGAAACACACTAATTATCAGTGAATATTATAATATATTACATTAAATACAAGTTTTTAAATTGTAATATAAAAGGTTTATAAAACATTTAAAACAGCTAGTTAATAAGGGCCTTAGCCGAGGAATTTGTTTATTTTACTTAGCCCTTGCCTCTCGGGTTAAGTGTTCACATTATCGGTCTTCGCTCGATTTTTAACAATATGTTTACAGAAAATATGGCGCAACATAATACTATTACCAAAGAGCAAGGCTAAGTACAGGATAAAATACCTGTATAAATTTAAATAACACCACTTACCCGATAAACCTTAGTGGCATCTTGGAAGAAGTAAGAACATATTACTACGTACGTTTCTTACCAAGTTTTCTTTAGTGAAAGGGCGACTTAATATTAACCATGTAGGGAAAATGACCTTTCAACGTCTACTGTTGACAACGGAGAGCATGAGAAATTGTTGAGGCATGAATTATATATTAATATATTTATCCAACACTTGATTATAATGATACTATAATTTCTTTGGATTTAAAGGAATAATGTGGCTTATAAGTCACTAGTGAGTTATAAGTCATAAGTCACTAGTAAGTTATGACTTATAACCCACTAGTGACTTACAGAAATCATAAAAAGACAAATATTTGGTTTATTTTTCTAGTTTTTAGAAAACCAATACGAAATAGTAATGTCAACAAATTGANTGTGGCTTATAAGTCACTAGTGAGTTATAAGTCATAAGTCACTAGTAAGTTATGACTTATAACCCACTAGTGACTTACAGAAATCATAAAAAGACAAATATTTGGTTTATTTTTCTAGTTTTTAGAAAACCAATACGAAATAGTAATGTCAACAAATTGACGTGTGCATTTTCCCTTTTTAAAATTACAAAATAACCTTTTATGCTGCACATTTTGAAGCCTTAACTTAGAATATTTTCTAATTAATTCAATTGGATTAACACAAAATCCTTCATTTAACACAGCGAAGTTTCTTGGTTTGTTCGTTTTAGTATCTGAAATCATGATGTGGATATATTGCCCTTTGTCCTCTATATTGTCTATGCCAAGGGTCGGCAACTGGCGGACCGCGGTCCAGGTCCGGACCGCGGAAGGTAAAATATTGGACCGCCAAAAATTTTTTGAAAGTATAAATTACTCAAATAAATTATTTAAAAAATGTTTTTTACGTTTAAGTGCCAATCTTTCTAGTATTTTACAATTGTGAGTGTGTGAATTCTTAATGGTTAGTAAGCAGATTAAATTTGAGTCCAAATTAAAGTTAAAAAATAAGAAATATTAATTTTTTTCTGGACCTCGTTAAAAATTTTCAGAAGTATCCGGACCCCACCTAAAATTACTTGCCGACCCCTGGATGGGTCAATTCCTCGCAATGGCAAGCGCCAAAAACTCCAAGTATCAACGCCATCTAAAAACAACAAATTTAATAAATATAACTCAGTTAAACTATTCAGTAGAACTTACCTTATTCATAAGATGATCTTCTAGGGCTTCACGCAAAAATTGTTCTATTTGTTCTCTTTCTAAGATTTTTTTGGTTGAAAATGTTTGTGCTTAGACTTTAGAAATGCGACTAGTCATCCGAATTTAGAAATTTCAATGTTCTTGTAAACTCTCAAAGTTGACTTCAACATGGAATATTTAGTCCACAATGTGGATGGAGCTAAGTTGTATCTTGGATTTTCTTCCAACACTCTGCATTTTTTTTATCGTACTACTGACTGGGCGTATATTATTGGCATCGTACATATTTGTTTGTACATCATCCATTATATCAAATTGTTCATTTAGGGACAGTCCATGTGATTCCAATTTACGGAATTACGGAACTTGGGTTCTCTAGTTTGTTTAATGGAATATTGCTTGAAAGAAAGGCGTCTGTAAGTTCATAGAAAAATACAGGCTTCAACGCTGGACGAGGCATAGTTCTTCAAATGTCTTGTCACTTTAGTTTTGTAACAAGAATTTATAATACGTTCACACACAGTCCAAAACAGGTAATTTCCTTTAATACGTATGTCCCTGTAACCTTCGGGATCACTGTCAAACCACATTTGAAATAATTCCCGTCTATTTCTTTTCTTTTTTGGCATTTTACTGTACTTTTCCCTCCCGACTAATAGTTGTTAATGTAAATTATGTTATATAAAAAGGTATCGACGCGACACCAACTACTACAAGGTTCCGTAAATAACTGAACAGTTCAAAATGCGAGTCAGCTGTGAAGGCCACCGACTCCTGCGCCGGCTCTGTTAGACTCTGCACGTGCACTAAGCCTAACTATAAGCTCCTACTTCTATCTTTGTTTATGGTTCACAAAAAGAAGAGACAACTGACACTGCATGGTTTGAGCTCTTGAAACTTCTCCATGCGTCAGTTACCAGCTGATGCGTGTCAGTACGTATCAAAAGTGTACAAATGTGAAAAACATTATTATTTTCACATGTTAGTTTATTTTTGTAACAAATCAAAAACGTTGGATTTAACAAAAGTGTCTGTCTTATAAAAATGTATAAATGTAATAAAGCGAAAAACAAGGTAGGAAAAAAAATTGAAATTGATAATAAGAAAAAATAAAATTAATAAAGGGTTGTACATAGAAAATAAAAATTTTCTATCTCGACGAAATTAAGGACATATAGCCTCCAAGATTTTGGAAGGATTTTATATTGGATTAAAGGCACCATCTGGTAAAGGGAGGTGATGAATAATTACACACGTTTGAAGAAAGTGCGGATATTTGGATAATAGTTTATATATCCTTTCGAATCGTGACAGTTACACCGATTATAAGTTGTTGAATCAAAATGTTTTGAAGTAATCTTAATCTTATTGTTTTAATAATTTTTAATTTTATCAAAATTTAGTTGTCAACGCGAATGAATAAAATTGTTGTTTCAAACAAAGTTACTGATCACTCGGTTAAGCAATCATTTCTGAAGGCTAGTTATCTGTCGGATGTTTATATATAACAAAAGATCATCTACTTTTTATCAAAATCATCATTTTTATAATGAGTACATACCCCCCGAGGTATGTACCGCAGTCAACGTGTTATTTAACAATTTTCGATATCCTCTAAAATGATACGCCTATGGAATCGCATTCCCCTCACACCTCGCCCTTAGCACGGATGTTGTTTTGGCAACGCAGTATAAATTTTATAGGTCTTTGTACAACTGGTTTCTATTAGTTTTTAATTATTTTTTAGATTTGGCACTTTTTTTGTCCACATCCGTACATAATGTCTCATTCCTTTTCCGTAATCCACGAGAAGATAAATTAACGCAACCGCCATCATTACGATGCCCCTGCAGCGTCTGTTGCGCCTCGGATGCATTTATGAAAGCCGGTGGGCCGCTCGAAGAAACAAATAGCCCTAACTGGGGCAGACAACACTGCAGGACCCGGTTAATTAAGAAGAAGAAGACAGAGACGCGCAATAACGTCAGTCTGCCGGGCTAATTACCCGGCAAGTAGGCAGCGTTATAGCGCCAGCCGACGTGCCCCGTCATCCTACCCTATTTGTTACGTTTATTCCAAGTTCTTTGAATGAAGGAGGCTGGCGAACATGTACCAAAAACCTGGTAATTGCATTTTAAGCACCGGGACTTGGCCTGGTTAAAATTACTCCGGGTATATTATTCACCTGTTCCGTGTAATGGTTGCTGTTCCTATTCAGTATAAAGGGTGATTCACAACTTATCCAAAATAAATTTGGGAGTAGATGCGTCATGAAAAATGGAGTCGATATCGTAAAAAATTTACAACCCTTACATCGCTGGCCTACTGTAACTAGCTCAGCGATATAAGGGTACGATGTACTACGGTGTACTGTCTCTAGCGTCATTCGAGTTGTGCGACTTACGCAATGCGCTCTTTCTCCACGTGTCCCCAAACGATAGTGTTTACATTAGTTTTTCAAGTGTCAAAAATGCTTACGTGTATAGCAACTCGGAGTAGAAAGACAGTTTTAATTGATGCTGAAGTAAGACAAAATTTGTGTCATGGTGCAAGACAACATTTGTTTTAGTTCGTAGAAACTAGGTAAGACAAGCCCAATGTTTTACACGTCACGTCGGTGGACAAAATTTTGAACAGTTGAATGAGATGTGTCAAATTATTTTATTAATTAAAACCACAAATTAATTTTATGAATTAATAATAACAATAGCGGCAAAATCAGTCGAATTTGCTGATATAAAATTCTATTTATTTCTTTCCTTGAGAAAGAAATCCTTTCAAATTGTTGTCCGTTCATTTTGTATTACATTTTGCCACCGCGCCGGTCGCCGACTGCATGCTTCGCCTTGCGCAAGGTCAGGTTTTACAGTGGACCAGTTTCCAGTGCCGTGCAGAAGTGTATTTTTAAATCATTTTAATTTTTTGATTTTTTTTACAGAATTGTATTTGTAAGAGTCCTCTGTATATTGCATAAAAATGTTTTTTTGGATAAGTTCTGTTTCACCCTGTATATTAAGAATGAAAATAAAACAAGATATATCATTTAGGAAGTAAATAGGTATAGGAAATACAATTTACGTCGATCAATTTATACCCGGTTATGTATCAGAGCGTGTTATTGTAGCTTAGCATCAGTTTAGTTATTTCGATGTGTGAGTATTTGATAATGTTGGTGCTTAGGAATAAATTATTATTCAAGAGTGTGACTAAAAGTCAGAATCGTTAATATAATATACAATGTACTTATTTAGTTCAAAAACAATGAATTAACATTAATTAAAAACATTAAAAATAAATAAAAGTACACATAAATCATAAAGTTAGAGTACAACGGAAAATCTTAAATTATTTTGAGACACAGACACCATTTGCTACTGCTGTGTAATAATAATAATAATAATTTTCTATTTTATAAAATTAATGTCATTCTACTCACATAACAACTCGTTAAGACACTTTTTGGAAAATTAAATATTAACGAAATTACATTTAATCTCAGTTATTTTTTTCTTAATTAATATTTTGCTATCACTTTCTTAAATTAAGCGATTTTTTAAGCCTGGTGCAGTTATTATTGGTAACAAACTGCACCTACAAAAAGATAACAAGTTTAGTCGAACATTTTTGAATAGAAAATATAGATGACTTTTGTTCATTAACTGTTAATAATGATTTTAATAATATATACAAATTTGTTACATAAAATAATTCGAACAATAGACAAATTAATACTAATACATTTGGGGTACAGCGTAATACAAAGCTTCATAAATGATTACAAGCCACGTGACCACTAATTTTGTTAGGAACAGTAATTTTATTTCCTTCATGTTGGTAAGTAAATTTCTGTAAAATTAATAATTATTTATTAAAACAATAAGACTACATTAAAACTCAACATTCTGTTTCACCGGCTGTGATTGGTGCATTTTTCACAAGATTCTATTTTTAGCAATCAGCAATCGCACTATCTCGAGCGTAGAAGTAACGGTTTGTCAGTGTTTATTGTCAACGAATATTTATTATTGGTGACGGGATTTTTTGTTAACAGTACCAGCCCTGGAATGTTGGTCGCCTCTGTGGTCACGTGGTTTGTAAACATTTGTGAAACATGTGCGTAACTACATACATAGCAAAAAGATCAGGTTTAATTATACTAAATTGCACCGAAGAGCAATAGAACATTCAAATCAATTTTTATTTAGAACGATACATTTTAGCGACACCCTTTTTGCGGTGTATAGGTAAAGTTGGATTTCATTAAACTCCGTTTCCTCAAAATCTCCACCGACATAAAAATATGACAAAAAAAACAAAAGACTGCCTGAAGTATTTTTAGTGAGCTCTGTTTTATGTAAGAAAAAAATGTTCGTCCTCGCCTATTCTAAAAAACCTAAAAATATATTTCACTTTAAAGTTAGTGCGTACCAGTTTTCCCCAAAGTCGAAAAGTAAGTCTTTTGGGCCTAAAACGACCTAAGAACTCACTCTCTTAATTTATTACATGGACTTAAAATACACTATGTATACAGGGTGATTTAGTCATAATTAATTTTAAGGGAGGATAAAAATAAAATTGGGATCCGCTGCATTTTGATTTTGAAACTAATTGCAAAATTCAACATGACTCAGTGTCTCGACTAGTACAAGCTAGCGGGACAATATTATTTCTTCACTTATTTCAATTGTTTATGTATATTCCAGGTATCTTAAGCTATTTTAAGAAAAAAAAGTTGAAAAATGTGTACTGTATGTGTATTAATCGAAATATGTAGCTGCAAGACGGAAGTGGTTTACTAATGTGTCTCATTTGTTCACTATTGTCGCTAATTGTTCTTTAATTAGCTACGTCTACCTACTCATTATGTGTGTAAAGCACAGTCATGTTTGTTTACAAAGAAATTTCTAGGAAAAAAATAAAAATCATAACCACATTCATTAATTTACAAAATATTATTTCTTTTAAAATAAATTAGTACAATAACNATTTGTTCACTATTGTCGCTAATTGTTCTTTAATTAGCTACGTCTACCTACTCATTATGTGTGTAAAGCACAATCATGTTTGTTTACAAAGAAATTTATAGGAAAAAAATAAAAATCATAACCACATTCATTAATTTACAAAATATTATTTCTTTTAAAATAAATTAGTACAATTACAGTATCTATATATCAATTATTTACAATAACAAGGTGTATAAGTAAAAGAAATATAATATTAAATAACTTATATACTAAGGCATGAATTATAAGCAACTACAACACACAATAAAATAAGAATAATAATTACATTAAAAAAATACTTAAACCTACTAGTCACTATCAGAGGAGTCGTCATCACCGCTTTCCCATTCAGTAGAATATTCAGAGAGTAAATAATCCTGGTTAACACACATCTTTATTTCGATTCCGGATCCCTCTAACCAATATTTATGTTTGATTAGAAACATTTCTTTGTTACACTTTAAAGAAGTCCACTTTTGATTGAATTTTGCTGAAAAGCTTGATATTTTCATTTTGAGTCGTTTTAGAGAATCGTCAGAAACATCAGACATATTAAATTTTTCACTTATATAATAAAAAATGCGACTGTTTCGTTCAGTTTTGTCATGTTTTAGCCATTCTTCAAAAAACTCCATTTTCGTCATAGTCACGACTCGTTCTGAAAAAAATTAAATAATTTTACTTTCAGGCCTTTTAGGGGTCTATAATATATATGAATCTGTGCCTGAATGTTGTAGGTATTACATATAGAAAAATTAATTCTTGGAATTCGTTACCTGGGGGGGGGGGGGGGTTGTTTACAAGTCGTTATAGTGGTTCCTGGAAATTGCGTCATGAATATTGTCCCGCTAGCATGTTCTAGCCGAATCACTGTACGACTTGAGGAAATCAGCTGTTTCGCTTCAACGTTCGAACACTCTGTAGTCTTCAAGCGCATTCCATGTCACAAAATGTGTTGCGAAGTAGGGCGTCGAATTAGTGGGTTAATAAGGGGTAAATTTGCTTAGTTTTTAAAAGGCCGAGTAAATTTTTTTTTCAATTTTCTGCCCTTATTAGATCTTCAGAATACGTGGTTAAAAATAATGGCATTATGATGAAAACATTTTCCGAAAAGCCGTTCGTTTTTTCGCAAATTTTATAAGTAAACCGATCTATTTTCCGTTTACACCGGTAGTGGGCGGTCCTGTACGATACATCCCGAGAACGAAGACGCATTTACCGCGGCAAACATAAAACAATCCCATTCCAATCATCCTTAAAAACTCGTCACCGTTAAACCAGCTGGCGCAGCGCGGAAACTTTCAATTCCTCGCCGCTATCTCGCCGCCCAACTTATAATAACGCGCAATCCTGCGACAATTTTCGAGATCATGCAGCTTTAATCCATCGCCGATGTATAAATCACGTCGGTGCCGCATCGCGCGAGATAATGCTGGGAAAGAAACGGCTGGTAGTGCCGGTCGCAACTTCATTACGGTGGAAGTTACGGCGCGGAGCGTCTGGCAACTTCTCCGCCACGTAGGAGGCGTAAACTTGTACTCCGATAAGTTGGAGCGGACCTAACGAATAGGGTACGTGGAGCTGGCACGTCTGCCGCCGCTAATATCGCGTCCGTTACGGATGAGGACAATTAAGGTCGATTCTCATACAGGCTACATCGCGTTTTACTACGCTTCACTTCGCTTTGCCATAAAGCGACAAGTAAGTTGGGGGACTTTCCATGTATTCTTCATAAGAAATCCAGCGGATTTTTTAAAAGATCCACAGCCAATATTTTTTTTGACCATCGCATCTATACGAGATCTAACAACGCTCAATATGCGGAGTCACCGAACTATGCGTTCGAACGTCAACGCACATAACGTGCGGTGATTAACCAGGTCAGAGTTCTTGACCGCCGCGATGTGAATAAAAATAAAAGTAAGGAACGCAAGAATCCTTACTGTCTGCAAAAAATCGGTAAATAAGAATAAACCTCCTAATTAATACAAATATAATCTAATGACTCACTCTGGTACGACCGTAATATGTAGGGAGCCTCAGTAATACTTTCTTCTACTTAACAGAGTCCATAAATAAAGCTGCTAAGCCTCTAGCCGCTTCCAGTACACACCGGGGACTCCGAATAGGAATTGTTATGAATGTATTAATGCTGTACCCTGAATTATGCAACGACTTAATGAAATTTTCCAGAGGCCCGTACACGGCGCCGGCTAATAAAACCTAATTCTTACGTATAGTTATGAAAAAAAGTACTGTGGATGCTCTAAAGGTTAATTGGTGCTTCGTTTTTTGTGCATTTACCTCCGAAAGTCACCAAAGTAGCGTCCTCATTGATCTAGGAAGAGATACAGACACTGCACAAAGATTTTAAAATTATTCAAATTCTCTTCAATCTCGAAAGATATAATTTCACAAAAGACAATTTTGTATTTGGCAGTGACTCATTCTTGACATGTAGACCCATGCGATAGGTGACCTGCGAGGATGTGATTCCATAGGCGTATCATTTTAGAGGGTTCCAAAAATTGTTAAGTATGGAATAATATATTCGATACAATTTAATATCGAATGTTGAATACATGTTTTATGTAATTTTCATATTTAACATATTTTTATGAAAAAGAGTGTCGATTTTTTTTTAAAGATGATCAACAATAAAAAATGTTGATTAGATCCTAAATATGTAAACTTCAAACTTTAAGTCACTTTTTTTAATGCTCTACGACCATTTTTGGTCAAGTTAAAGCCTTTTGAAAATCACCTATAAATTTACAATTTTTTTATCATTTAATATTTGTGACTATTTTGTTTAGTCACTAGAGTAGAGTATTTCCGATCCCGTTTGGCTACAACTACAAATTTAATTCTAATCAGGCAAACTCAAGCGATAATTTAAACCAGCAGCCCCGAAGACCGAGCTGCAGCTGCAGCTTCGAATCGCATAAATTCCGGCGCATGTTGCTTTAATAAATTTTTTGTGATTTACGCCGAAACATAAACTGGGTCGAATAGTTGCTCCCGGTTGGGATAAATGTTCCGCCCGTACACGATTTTCAAACGGAATAAATGGAAATATATGAATACTTTCCGCAGGTATTGTTGCTACAAGCGGATCGCTGGACTGTGGCGATTCATTTGGCGGTTGGTAATTTTATTGGGATTTTTTCGTTTGGCGGATTGTCGGCGGTGTTTTTTTCCTCGGAATTGAATTATCTCCTTTGATGAAAAACCGATTGTTTGCCTATAGCCGGGCTCTAAAATAATTATCAATTAACGGACAAAAATTCGCTGAATTCGTTTCGGAGCCAGCCGATGTTGATCGAATTAGCGAAACGTGAAACGAGTGAATTCTAGTGAAAACTTTGTTTTAAAACTGGAAGATTTTATTTAACTGACAGTTTAACGACGAAATTTCTTCAAAATTTATTATTTTATTTACATTAAACAAAAATTGTTAAAAAATAAATAAAAATATATTATGAAACATTCACATCTATTTTGTAGCAAATCCAATATTAAGTTAAAGTATTACCATCGAAGGAAATATCCGGAAACTTTTCTTTTTGTGGGTTCCTTAGAGGAAAATAACTCTGAAATTTTTTCATTCAGTTGAGATAACATTTATGGCATATGCTGACATATATGTAGGCGATTAATTTATTTTCTTCCAAAATTATATCCAGTAAGTACAATATAAAATGCAAGTTACAAAAACTCTTGCAAATAGAATTATGTAAAAGAACAATCAAAAAGGGTAGCAAGGCAAAGCATGCAGTCGGCGACCGACACGGCGGCAAAGTTTAATAAAAAATTAATGGACAAAAAATTGGAAGAATTTCTCTCTCAATGAAAGAAATAAATAAAATTTTATAACCACCTATTTTATATCATCAAATTGCTGCCTTTGTCACTATTGTTATTATTAATTAATAAAATTAATTTGTGGTTTTAATTAATAAAGTAATTTGACATATATCAAGTTACAACAACTGTTCAAAATTTTGTCCACCGACGTGTAAACACATTTGGGCCCTTCTTACTCTACATCTCATCTACTAACACAAACGTTGTCTTGCTTCACCATAAAATAAAACGATATCTATCAACTCCGAGTTGCTATGCACGTAAGCCATTTTCGACACTTGAAAAACTGATGTAAACACTATCGCAAAAGCGTTAATACTAAAATCGGATTTCAGTATCCGCAATCGCCTCTGGCGATGTGGAGAGGAGTGCATTGCGCACAACATGAATGACGCTAGAGATACAGTGACCCAGCAATGTAAGGGTTAAAAATACTACAACTTCAATATTTTTTTCTGGGAAACTATAAGGATTTCAAAAAAAATACGATAATGACTTCATTTTTCATGAGGCACCCAATCCCAATTTTTTTTGGATAAGTTGTGAATCACCCTGTATGAATAATGCATTTGCTTTTTCTTATTAATTCCTGTTTGAAAAGCTGCGTACTTCTACATATTTTTGTTTCTGTGAATCGAACAATTTTAGACTTATTTTCGATTTATTCGACAGTTTATTTTAAACTAAAAAATAATGCATTGAAAATGATTTATTTTTCGAATTCAATGGAAGAGCATTTTTGCTTGAAATCAGTAGATATCAAATTTTTAGAAAAGTTCATATCCCTCGTCTTCGAGATAATCTTCAAAATATCCTTTACTTTGAAAACAATCTAGATATAATTTAAGCTTCCTAAATTTTAAGTGAAAACTTCTAACAATCTACGGCACTGTTTACGAGATAACTATTCCAGACGTAAGCATAAACTTGCGGTGACTAGACGTTTAATATTTTACATCGCACCCAGATAAATCCAAATAAGCATGTAAATGTGGAGCTATCTCCCACCTTCCACAATAGCGGCAGATATTCGGAATACCAAATTAGAAAGATTAACAACGAAAACGGAAATTACGACTAAATTGTTGCATTAGATTAAGTGAAATAGTAAGGCAGTAAAAAGCTGTACGAAAAATATACTGTAGAATATATTTACTCACACAAATTGTCCTTTTTGTCAAACGATTTTTTCTCTCACATACATCCTACAATTACATCAATTAATTTCATAAGGAAATGAAAAAAGTAACAAAAGCCCTTAAATAATAAAAGAATATTAATTAGATTATAACAAATTATTTATAAAAACGTTAAAATAATAATTTTTTTGTAACACTTGTTTATTTTTAAAGATTTGTAATGAAAACTATCGTGGTTGCTTTGAATCAAACCTCAGCTGTTCACACGGAATGCGTCAGCCAAGTGTTTATTTGCCCTTGAGATAATGTAATTTATGAGTACCAAAATGTAGCCCGGGATGCCGAAACTAAGAGGGGGTGTTCTTTGTGACAGTGGGATAAGGTTGATTATTATAAGTGTGTGCTAGCTTTAATACATTTGTTCAATTAATTAGAATGTGTAAGTAACATACTCGTTTATTCCCGGTCTTAATGGCTGTGGTTCCTTCGGGGTCTTACCTGCGCTTAGATTGACACAATTGGGTGGTGTTGAGGTAGGTGGCATAATAATATGACTGACACCCGGTAGTTGGGATGCTAACTAGTTGGCGTCCGGGGGAGTCTCGACTCATTTCAGGTGACACTAGCTAGTTGTTGAAAAAATAATGATACATATTTGCTAATTAATATAATGGAAACGTATGGAAGGATATACTTTGAATCCTAAAGTTAGGGGGAATGTAACTGCTCGGTGAGTTACCTATTTATTTGTTTTTTTATTGACAGAACAGTAACTTTGATATTTATTTCATATACCCTCTTAATTTCCGGCGAATGACCCGGCTGTTGTCAAGATAAACTGCTTTGTGATGACCCGTGTATAAAAGGTAACAGTACCAACATTTAACATTTATTTTACAATAGTGATGTCGGAGATTATTAAAACTGTCGCATATCTGACTAATGAATAATTTTTAATAACAGTTATTAAGTCTAGAACCAGCCCTTATTCTAAGACATATTATAGAACAGTATTCTAGTTCAGATATTTCTAGATACATGGAACTCAATACGTGCGTATCCGGATAATAATTTTTTTAATTCTCTGAAGTAATGTGAAGAAGTGAAGCGATTGTGATCTGGCAAGATCAAAGTCCTCCAACGAGTAGTAAAATACAACAATATGTATGTTTGTAGTTTAATAGTCATTTAAACAATCAATTCTTTTGTAGATCTTCATATCATCAGCATATAAGTCGTGTAACTCATTAACTACGTCATTTATAAATATATTGAAGTGCAGTGGTCCCAGCACCGAACCGTGAGGCACACCTGACGTGGGGGGGTATACATTGATCCGATTTAAATGAGACCTTAGGAACTATATTATATTATCTTTAGAATCTTGAAGGCATTGTAATTTTATTTTGTAAAAAATAAACTATGTAGGTTGAAGATGATTTCAAAAGTGCACTACAAATCGCGAAGGTGTCTTGTAAATGTAAATAGTGCACCGTATATCAGCCTGTATCACGAAATTAATTCATATTAGTTTCCACTAAAGGTGTAATGTAAACACGGTACTGGTTGTATCCATATTTATAAACTCGCAGAAAGGCGCGAGCCGTGCCAGCTTTATAGAGGTATTGTTTTACATATTTATCAAGCCACGTGACTGAAATCCAACGCCTTCTGGTTCTATGCACCGGCGTTTGAGACATACTCGTACATACATACGTAGCACCGTCCATAAATATCCAAAGTTACTTTTGATCAGATGATATACTTGGTATAAGAGAAAAAAAATCCAAATAACATTTTTCTATATTTACGAACGATGACAAAAATACAAGATATTTTTTTGAATGACTACAATCTTCAACAATTTCGCTATATCAGATATATGTTTTTATATTAATAATATTTAGAACAGACCCCCAAAGGAAATAGTCTAACGGACTTAAATCTGGCGATTGCGTTGGCCGTTCAATATATCCTCTTCGCCCTATCCATTATTTAGGTACCGACGCATGTCAACTCTAAAATGAGGCGGAGCTCCATCTTGTTGGTACCAAATGTCATTTCAGAGTACTTCAGGATTTGCTTGGTTTGGAAATAAACGAATCAGTGTTGGAACAATTTGCTCGCGCAAAAGTTGTAAATAACGATTAGAGTTCAAATTTTCTCTAAGAAAGAATGGTACGATGATGTGTCTTCTGATTATGCCCATCCATACATTTAATTTGCGAGAATATTGAATGTGATTTTCTTCTATCCAATGTGAATTTTGATCGCTCCAGTCATGACAGTTATATCGATTTACAAAACCGTTCAAGGAGAATATCGATTTATCGGAGAAAGGTATATTATTGACAAAGTTTCCATTATTCTCAATGTTGTTCATCACTTCCTTACAAAATTGCATCCTTCTATCAGGGTCATCCACATTTAATTCTTGTACTAAATGTACTTTATACGGATGAAATTTATTTTTGGACAATATTCTCCTTACTGATCTGGCTCTAACATTATGATATAACGCTACTTGAGGGATTGAAGTTTTTGGTTGTTCTTGTAGATTGAGAAGAACATCTAGTGACATATCTTCATTCATAGTTGATTTACGTGCCCCGGATTTTGTAAGGATTTTAACACTTCTCGTTTCATGAAACTTTTTCATAACCCTTGAAACTGTCAACCGTCAACAACAACGAAATTCTTTCACGTTCGCTAAGTTCACCCATAACTTGAAGTTTGAACAACAATCTTAATAACTAATAAGTTTCTGTCACTATTGACTGCATCTGACAGGAATAGATGATTTGATTTCTATTAAACAAAGTTTGCGAAAACGATAGCAAACTCGATTAATTTTTCAGGTGGCCGTGGTAAAAAATGTAAACAGCCATCTCTTTATTTTATTATTTTATTCAACATTTAGAAAACAATAATTCGGAGACCCACCAAACCCTATATATCATTGTAATCGGTGAAAATCTGTATTCCTAAAAATGTTAAAATAAACGGGCGGTCCATTTAAAAAACTGCCGACAACGCCGTATCTCTAAAAATAAAGTAGATGTTGGAAATTAAAGGACGTCATTGAAAAGAATAAAAATACTACAAAAACTGTTAAAAGTATTTTTTAATCAAACATGGTTCACCCCATACACAGGTGTTCCGACACATTTGCCCAACTCTGCATGTATTTTGTTGCGCTAAATCCGAATCTGTCATTAGTTTTATTTGGGCGCCCACATGAACTTACTAAATGGCTAAAAATCCAGAAAAATCGTGGAAAAGCCGGCTAATGGGATCATTGGAAATATTTAGTTGGACCAGGTAAAGCCTTAAGGCCCCCTTAGACTGTCCACATTATTGTACAATATTTCATATTGTACAATAATATTAATTAATTAATAATAATATTATTATACAATACTTCATATTGTATAGTTACGATCTCAATTGGAACCGCATAAAAACATTTAACTCATAAATTCTACGGAATCCATAGACGTGCAGAAAAATTTAGCTCTGTCTCGTCTAGATATACTATATTCCGAGTTATATTACCATATAGTTACCATACGATTGTCAAGTTTTTTATGTTTAAAATCGCATTGTAATAAAGGATGTCGTAAAATATCTAAAGATTTATAATTATAATCAGGAAAATCGCTTAATTTATCTCGAATCATGTTTAAAGTAGGAAGTTTATTTTCTTTATACATATTATAAATTGTGCGCCGCATTACATCTGGTAAAATCGTCAATTTTCTTTAATTTTGTATTTTTCCGTTTCCTCTTTGTACCGTGATCAATCCTTCTTTAATTACGCGATAAATTAACCTTTTTTGGATATCTTCTTCTTCTTCATCTAGTGGTTGGTCCTTGAAAAGTCCCATAGCACTGCGGCCTAATTAGGCCTATTGTGCGTCCCACTACTAGTCCTATTCAGCAAGTAGATTTGTCCTTTTTACAAAGTCCAAAAGCTTCCTTGCTGACACTTCTCTCAGTTCCTTGGGTTCCAAATAGGGTCTCCCAAGGAGCGCCATTCTGCTACGTGCAAATCCCGGGCACTCGCCCAGGATATGCAGAGAAGTTTCATCCGCCGATTCACATCCTCGGCAGACCGGACTGTCTACAAGCTTTAGTCTATGTAGATGTTTCCTAAAGTGACAGTGTCCCGTTATGAGTCCTGTCACTCTCCTGAGCCGGATTCTATTCAAGCTCAGTAACTCATTCGCTCTTCCATTCGAAGGATACTCCATAAGCTCCTTGGAATGGCTATGTCCTGGCCTTGAAGTCCAGTATTTCCTATGTTCTGTCTCTGTCCATTTGCCCAGAGCCCGCCTGACCACACTGGGAGATGTGCCACAGAAGGGCTCCGGGCCAATGAACACTGTCTCGGATCCCTTCCTCGCAAGTTCATCCGCTTTCTCATTTCCACAAATGCCTTTGTGCCCTGGCACCCAACACAGTCTGACTGTATTGTTGGTGGCCAGTTCAGTCAGCATTTGTAAACAGTCCCACACCAGTTTTGAACTTACCTTGTGTGCGGCTAAAGCTTTAATTGCAGCTTGACTATCAGAGAATATATATATGAGTTTACGTCTATAACCTCTACGTACATTCTCTGCCAGACACGCCATTATCGCGAAGATTTCTGCTTGGAATACAGTAGGGAACTCCCCCAGACTGTAGCTTGCACTCCATCTGGGTCTGAGTCCATATATTCCTGCACCCGTCCCTCTGGTCATTTTGGAGCCATCTGTAAACCATACTAGGCTCCACCTTTCCAGGGTATTAAACCTTTCCTCCCGCTTGCTTTGATCCTCTATTCGAGTCTCAAATGGCTTGTGGAAGTGAAACCTTGGAACCATCTTGTCGGATAACATCCCTAAAGTTGGTTCCGACATAGATGTGTCTATGATCCTGGAGTGGGAACCACCCCTCCAGTCATTGTTATTCCTGAGTCGATATGCTGCTAGCCGCGCTTCTCTTTCCACCACTATATGCAGCGGTGGCAGATTTAGCATGACTTCGAGTGCAGCTGTCGGGGTCGATGCCATCGCCCCCGTTATACCTAAACAGGCGAATCTCTGAATTCTATTCAGTTTATCCCTCGCTGTGGTCTGTTGTGTTTTCTGCCACCAAACCACAGCGCCGTAAAGGATCCTAGGTCTTACTATCGACGTATACAACCAGTATGACATCTTTGGTTTCAGTCCCCAGGTGCTCCCAATAAGGCGACGGCATACACACAATGTCTGCCTCGCCTTACTCACCACTTTTTCCAAGTGCGTATTCCAGGTAAGCTTATTATCCAGTATCACTCCTAGATACTTTACTTCCCTGGAAAGTGTAATGCTCCTCTCCCCTATCATAGGTTCAGAGAGTCCAGTTAAATTCCTTCTCCTGGTGAAGGGTACTACGACCGTTTTGTCAGGGTTTACTGACAGTGCCTGCCCCTTACACCAGTCATCTATCCATTTCAAAGCCTCTTTCATGAGTTCTGAAACGATAATATTATGTTTTCCGACTATGAGAACGACTAAGTCGTCCGCATAGCCTTGTGTATAAAATCCCTTTCGATTAAGGCCCTCCAGTGCGCCGTCCACCACTAATCCCCATAACAAGGGAGACAGTACGCCTCCCTGGGGGCAGCCCCGGCCTACCTTACACCTGGATGTCTCTCCCGAAACGGTAGCTGTTACTGTCCGGTTTCCTAACATGGTATCTATCCAACGACACAAAGTGTCATCAAGGCCCCTGTTGCAAACTGCCGAATTAATAGATTCGAAAGGTGTATTATCAAATGCCCCTTCAATATCTAAAAAAGCTGCCAAAGCTAGATCTTTGTCGTCCATCGCCCTCCCTATCCTAGAGACTAGGCTATGAAGGGCTGTGTCGACTGATCTGCCTGCCTAATAGGCGTATTGGTACCCGTGCAGAGGATTTGCCCTCAACACCCCGCCCCTTATATGCCTATCAACTATTCTCTCCAACGTTTTCAGGAGGAAAGATGTTAAACTTATCGGGCGATATGCCTTTGCCTGGCATACGATGGACGCCCTGGTTTAGGAATAAACGCCACGTTCGTCGATCTCCATGCCAGCGGTATATAACTAAGTGCAATGCTGGCTCTAAAGACTTGAATTAAAACCGGAGCTAGACAGTCCACTCCCTGCTGTAGCAGTACAGGTAGGATTCCATCCGCTCCTGGTGATTTAAATGGGTCAAAAGAACTTATTGCCCATCTTATTCGTGACTGACTCACCACCATCTTGGCAACCGCCCAGTTCTGTCGAGACCCGGTCGTTACCCTCTGCTGGTGATCCCAGTCATATTCATCTCCATGATTTAATAACCTGGAGCCTGGAAAGTGAGTATTTAGAAGTAATTCCAATTTCTCCCTTCCAGTTTTAGTATATTCCCCACTCGGTGCTTTAAGATGGATATCTTAGTTAATTCGTTAATCCGTTTCCTAACTTTTTTATCACATTGTTCACTATTTTCAATTTTCAAACATTCATATATATTTAGTATAATACGTTGACTTTTTACGTGTAAATCTTTTTTAAAGTTTTTAAACTGTGAGTTTGTTTCGATACTTTCGACAAAAACCGGTTCCACTATTTGGGGATTTTCCCGAGTTATTTCGTTATCCTCCGCTTCAAAGAGTCCCCAGCGGCCACTCTAAATTACTAGATAATTACATATAACATTCACTTTAATAACTATTACCCTTTACTGGTTACGATATGAACAACTAATATCAACTAATAAATAATAATACGTATTACACCAACAATATACCCCGCCAAGCAATGCTCTGCACGGCACTGGCAAAGCGGCAAAGCTAAGTGAACCCGTGTACCATACAAAAAAATTATTTACGACCTAGTGGACCAATACAGGTTTGCTTTGATGACCAGCGCGTTGCCGTCAATTTTACATCAGGCGAACTAGTTTACCAATACCGGACTCGCCGAATTGTTATTCGAGTATAAATTTCAAGACATATCATGGTCAAAGCATAAGAAGAAATTTCAGGAGAAATGCATACAGTCCTGTGCTTTAAGATTTGCAGGTTACAATTGACATCGTAACAACTATACAATAATATTGACTGTCTAGGTATTATATTGAAATATTGCGCAATATATTGACTGAATCAAAAATAGTTTGATTTCTATTGTGCAATGTGGAATATATTGTATCGTCTGTGGATAGTATTACGCAATATCTGTTCGATTGTGTATCGAATGTAGTGCAGTAATAGATATTAATTTGCTATTTTCAGCAGTTCATCAAATGATGAACCGTCCAGTCGCAGAAAGTTTCACTTGGTTCACTTAGTCTTACGTCACTCAATACATTTTCATGAGTGCACTTATTTCTTCTTTTGTACCACTCGTTCATCCACCTACGCTTCTTCTTTTTCTTCAAGCACAAAGCCAATGCAATGGCCACACAGCTAATTTCCGTGTCACTCAACATGTTCGCTTAGGAAGTACCAGATGTGAATTAAATTATTTCACAATAATATTGCAACGTCTGGAAACTCTCTTAATATTATTGTGCAACATATTGCACATTAATATTTACCGTCTAGGGGGGGTCTTTAATCTTATGCACTTTATTCTTGACACTTCGAGGAATCATAACTTCTAAATTACTGCAATATCCTTGTTTTTTCGTTTTCTCATGAAAATGAAATGGTACAAACCACATATAGCTCTAAACATCGGAATTTTTGTGTTGGTTGGGAGTTTAACCTACGATCCGCGGATAGTTTTAGTTTTCATTAATAGGAATTTTCCGCGCCGGGTTCTGACAGCGGCCGTAGTTTAGATATAACACGCCAGTCAGTCAGTTTTATTAGTTTCGCCGCCCCGGGAGAGAAAACTCGTAACTAAAATGGTCGGCAGCTGCTACCGCCACTCGTCTAATAACTCAGCAAAGGGGTACATCTACAAAGTTTACGGTCTATAAAATATATGATTATGTTTGGACTTTTCTCGTAATAAATTAGATATGGGTTTTTTTTGTATGGGCCGTTCTGCTGAGGTATCCTGTTTCTTGCTCCTGGGGACATTAAATAATACCCTGGGGAGCAATAAAATGAATTTACGACGCGGTTGACTTTGTCCGAATGAATAAACTTAAGGGTTCGATGTTTTTAAATAAAAATGTAAAAAGAAATAGAGCAAAATTGCGATTTTGCCAAGTTATTAGTCAAGAAAATTATTTAAACTGAGACCTCAATAGTGGTGGCGTAAACAAGAATTAAAGTACAGTATAAAAAACCAGTTCTAACTCGTCTATACAAGAGGTTAATGAATTTATGTCAAATATTTTTGTCACATGTCCGTTATGTCAAAATGAGTTAAATACACGGATTTGTGTCGAGTAAAATGTAATTTTAAAATATGACTTACCTCGACATTGCAAGCAGCCAGCATTTGAGAACTGGTGATTTTCATAGAAGATGTTCGATGCATCCACCATTTGCCTGAACACAAGCTTCAGCGCGACGTATCCAATTCGCTCGCACGCGTTGTAACGTTGCCACGTCCTCTCGAATCGTATTACAAGCTTCGGCAATACGATGTCGCAATTGGTCGATGTTACGAGCTTCAGTGGAATACACATTTTTCACATATCCCCACAAAAAGAATTCTAAAGGGGTTAGGTAGGCCCATCCAGCGATCGGGAAAAGTAATGTTTCGAAAGTCGCGCCTCTCCGAAAAAAGTGAGCGGGGGCTCCGTCATGCAGTATCCACATATTCTGCCGAACATTTAATGGCACATCTTCCAATAACTCCGTCAAGCGATTTTGCAAAAAATCTGGATATGAAGCAGGGTCTAGGCAATTCAAAAGGTCCTATTAAAATGTCATTAATGATACCGGCCCACATGTTCACTGAAAACTATTGCTGAAAGGCACCTCGACGTAGTTCGTGTGAATTTTCAATAGTCCAATGGTTAATTTGTGGACGTTACGTACACCATTTCGACTGACACATCCTTCATCTGTAACAAGTATTTGCGCTGTAAATTGAAGATTTCTTGCATGTTCCTCGACGTAGTGGAAAATCTTCAGGAGTAAGCGCTTGAACACGTTGAATATGAAATGGGTACAACTGAACTTCTCGTAATATCCGCCACACAACAGGATGAGAAATATTTACTTGCTGTGCGATATTTCTGGTGCTACGATACGGATCTTCTTCGACGAGATCTAAAATCATCTCTTCGACCTTTAAGATTCTTAGTGGGCCACCGTCGCGACCTAGACGCGGTTGTACTTCACCGGTGTCCAAAACTCTTTGAGCTACAGCAACAAAAGTTCCCGGTGCGCGGGATTCAGGATATGGTACACTTGACAAGCTGTGTGGGCATTTTTGTTTGCTTCGCCATAAGTTATGAGCATATCATAATATTCGCGATTGCTAAATAACTGCGCCATTTTCAAAAAAAAAAAAACTTGGAAATACGGCTATTAAATGTACTGTCGAAAAACAGCACAGCAATCACTACAACAATGTATTACCTACAAACCTACAAACTCGTAAAAAGTGTTACAGAAATTTTCTAAGTACTCACCGCTATTAATTACATGTATTTCAGCAGTTCCAAAACAGTTTTAAACACATTTTCAATTAGCTTTTTTCTCCATGACCTTAAACTTCCGATACAAGTTTGTGACATCAGTTAACTCAGTTTTTGCTCCTTTTTACTCCACCATAAATTTTTGACATAAGTTCACTAACACTGTATATTTCATAAAAAAAAATCAGATTCGTATTCAGAAGAACACGTACTATATTACCCGTAAAAAACTGACCCCCGGTTAGTTACCCCATATGGTAAATACATAACTTACACTGTAAAAAGATCGGTTCAAATTCAATGCTTAATTAGTTTTACGAACTCAGAATACACTCAAAAGTCACTCAAGCAGCAACTCGGATTTGATTAAAATTCACTCGCTTCTGTTGCAGTAGTTTCACTCATAAAATTTTAGTTGTACTCATACTAATAGAGTGAAAATTTCACTCAATCGGGAGTGAACAGAAATTGATACATTATTGAGTAAAATTGAGTGAATTTTAGTGAAATTTTTTACAGTGTAAAAAGATAATTAAACTTTGTCTATTATCGAAAAATTCCTGCAGGAACTGGAGGAAAAATCTGCAAATTGATGGCAAGATGTTGTTGTGCTCGGGCATGAACAACTAGGCAGTAGATTTCCGGTCTTAGGTAAATTCTATAACTACTCAAATCCTGTGTTGCAATTCCACGTAATTAATAGCTATTTTCTCACGAATTTTATTAACAGTACTATTCGATTATACAACTCTGCTCATTCCAGAATTGCCTTGGCTTATCCCCCCGCATAATTAAGATATCGATGCCTAGGTCGACGGTCTCGAATTTGCAGCCATATTTGTCTTACATTACAAAGGCCTTTCAGGTCCTTTGACTTTGATGATACCTTACCAATAGAGTAAATAATTGCCTTCATAACCTATCTATCATGTTCCCTCACAACGGAATTCTACTTTGAATTCATTAAGTTTACGCAATAATATTTAAATTACTCTTGAAATTATTTATTGAGAACGAGACTGTAGCAACAGTAAGTTATTTCAGGAGCAATTAGAGTCATTTTTAAATATCAGAAGTGGGATAATGAAACTGTTTTAACAATCAGAAGTGGGATACAGTATATTTCTCATTATTCGATGGTTGTGTTGCTTTTCTTAGCAAAACTTCAGGTGTTTTTTTCGTCTGGCAGCGCCTATCATTCATTCCATATAAACGTCCGAGTAACTTGTCTATCTTTCAATTTGTACTTTTTCCCCGGCGTAGGAGAAACTAATTCCATTACCTCCGAGTTTTCTTATCCCGTTGCCTTGTGATATGCCTTACCTGAAAAATCAATTACAGATAAGGCAGGGAAAATGTCCAGGTTGATTGATAGCTGATGACCTAACGTGCACTTATTCGGGATTTGGGCAGAGTCCTGTAGGGATATAGGGGGCCAAAGCTTGCATTCGATCAGTCTGGTGCCGGTAATGAGATTTTTTTATATTTCGTTTATAACGTGGACTTAAATAGAGTTCGGATCAGATCCTGGAGATCCCTGTGTATGTGTTTTATATTTTTATTTTTTGTTACTTATTTATTTTCTGTCGTTTTTTTGGTTTTGTTAGGTTGCATTTATTTATATGCTACTAGCAACCCGCTCCGCCTTCGCACGAGCAAATAAAAAATAGCCTATGTTACTCCGAGGAGATGTAGCTTTCGGTAAAATTGGTTAAATAGTTTTTGAGTTAAATCGTAACAAACAAAAAATCAATCATCTTTCATCTAATGCGACCTTAATATTAATTTTAAAATAATTCACGATGTATCTATATACCTAAAGACAACAAACGAACTCAAAACTAAAAATGCAAAACCTTTAAACTTAAGACAATATAGGTAACTACCAATAATGTGAAAACAAAACGAATTAAATTAAAGTAGGTGCCTATGTTCAGGACTATCAATTTTAATTAATAAGTAAATATTTATGTATCTAACTACCTAAAGAAAACAAACACGAAACAAAAATGCGACTATGAAGTTTTAAATGATTCACAATAAGAAAAAAAAAACAAACAAATTATTAAAACTCAATGAAATAAAAGTATGTTTGCAAGTATCTATGTATGTTCCGACTACCTAGAGACAACAAATACAAAACAAAAATGTGATCTTAAAATATCGAACGCAATTATAACTTTCCAACACCCAGAAAGAAAACACAGTCGTCAGTCGTCACCTCTATTCGCTCCAAGTCAGTTTATTAAAGGATCACGCGCGCGTTATCGTTCGGCTTATTAGATAAACAGTAGGCAAGACGGTGCGGGGGGTGGGTCGGCGATCGCATCAAGCGAAGCGAGGCGCTTGAATTTTACTCTCGCGTCCGTAATTTTTTTGCGATTACTCCTAAGATATTCAGTTAAATTATATGGTGTAAAAGAGTAAAATAATGTGCATGAAATGCTTAAAGCCTCTAACTTATTTATTAGGATTAATACCGTATTTGTGTAAATAGCTTTTACATTACCGCTTTATAATTGCCAATTTTTTAAAGTATTAAAATGGATATAGGTAGTATGTTATCTTTAACATATAGACATATGCCATCGCGGACTTTTTTGTAGGCATATATAAGATACACAATTCCACCATACATTGATACACTACATAAACTTTCGGACCCCCCCGGCCGGAGGTGAGGCGCGGGGTCACGGGGCGCCCGCGCGGCCCGGTCGAATCACGGCGACACGAAATTAATTTCGTTGCGCATTATTTTGATTTTGCTATATCTCCTAAGGTATTCATTTAATTTGCATGGTGTAAGGAAAAAATAATCTTCATGAAATGCTCAAGCCAACTAACGTATTTGAAATCTTAAGGATTAATACCGTATTTGTGTAAATAGCTTTCTAATTACCGCTTTATAATTGCCCATTTTTTAAAGTATTAGAATGGATATAGTATGTTAGCCTTAAGAGATAGACATATGCCATCGCGGACTTTTCTGTAGACCTATATAAGATACACAATTCCACTATACATTATTTTGTTATATCTCAAAGGGTTTAGGCAGCGTTTTCGTTGAAAGCTCCCAGACGGCTTATTTTTTTCCGACACCTCCAACAAATATCGTTAACGTATACAAAAACTTAACAAATTATATACTAAAACCTTTCTCGAGAACCACTCTATCCATTGGGGAAAACAGCATGAAAATCGGTGCAGTAGTTTTCGAGTTTATCGCGAACTGACAGACAGACAGACGCGGCGGAGGACTTTGTTTTATAATATGTAGTGACTTTTAATTAGTTCATGTTTTACTCATCCTGTAAATTAATTTTCTGTTGGGTGACATATTAAATAAGTAAATAAATAAGCTTCGAGGTAATCCAATGAGTGACGCTGAAGTGAACTCGCTTAACTTACTGCCAGGTACTAATTTGCTTACACTTTTAAACTCCAAAGGGTTTTCCGTCGAAAAAAAAACTCCTTCGAATTCGTTCCCAACTCGAGTAATGGGCAAATACCTGTTTCTTTTAATCGTGGCAGTTCGGAGTGGCAATTTGCATTTCTAATTTTCCCCGGGAACTTTTAATATTTACTTACCATACTCGGGAAAATAATTTACATAGCCGTTGAGAAGTTCGGAGTTATTTTGGACTCACTACTTACAATAAGATTATTTACATATTTCCTCCACGGGATTGCATTAGGGAGTGAGTTTTTTCTTCGGGGAATTGTTTCGCTACTTCGCACCTTTAAAATTTAAAGTGAAAAACTTTCCTCGTTCCGGCGCAATTCGCTAAGATAGGCGAATAAATTGTGTATTTAAATATGGGGCGGGAGCGCGTGGAAAAAAATATATAATAATCGTCGCCGTACTACAACGTAATTTCGGCGTCCTCATCCACCCGCTTTCAAGGCGACGCGGGACAAATATTAGGTTTGCATTTTTTATCGGCTTAAACGCGCATTCATAAATATAAACATGGATGTTGAAGACGAGAGCAGTCTTCATTTCATGCTATAGTTTTTTTCATTACTTTTACCGAGTTATAGTTATTTGAATTTGACGTGATTGAAGTGATTTGAATTTGACAAACAGACAGACAGACAGACAGGCAGGCAGGCAGGCAGGCGGACAGACAAATAAACAGAGAAACAGACAGAACGAGAGGGAGAGAGTAATGGTTTAAAATTATTATGAAAACTAAATTCATCCTCGATTATTGGAAGGTCCACCATCAGAGCATCCAAAACATTATTGGCTATGGAGAAGTTAGTGTCATCAACTAAAAGAATCGCGGACACGTCGTTCCTTACAGATGTTGAGAAATCATCTATATATAATAGAAATAATAGTGGTCCCAGAACAGAACCTTGAGGTACTCCGCAATTCAAATTAAAAATTTTTGATTTGTAGTTGCTATAAACAATGTATTGTCGTCTATGACAGAGGTACGACTGAATAAGTGATGTGCTTTCGGGTGTACAACCATAAAATTGTAATTTATCAATAAGTATATTGTGACAGATGCAATGGAAGGCTTTGGTGATGTCAACAAACATCGAACACACATACCCTCATCAAACCCACTGTTTATAAATGAAGTCTTGTCTATTGTAAGTGTAGTTGACATATTACTTCTATACTGAGCTGATTGGGAGTGAAGAGATTGTTATTTTCTAGATATACAAGAAATTGGTTTTTCAATATTATTTATTTAAATCTCCTTTCAGTTATATCAAATGCTCTAGGAACGGTTGAAATTAGTTTGTTTTTTCAAATGCTGTAGGAAAGGTTAGAATTAGTTTGTTCTTGCCGATACCGAGAGTGTCTTTCAAAATTAGTGAAAAGTTAATCTTTTTTTATTTTACCTTTACCGAAAGTAACTCGTATTACCGATTATACAGATCTCAAACAATCCTGTCAACGATATCAAAATTATTTGAAAACGTTAGTCAGGACTTCGTCCAAATTACAATTGCTTTTGCAAGTAGTAAGGGATATAATCATATGATTCTTGCAATGCTACATTATATTGGATCCAGTAATGATTTAGTTTCTTTAATTGAAAACTATCTTACTGGTAAGAAACGATGTGGTAGGTATATACAATAATCAATATGCTCATCATCAAGAAGAGTGCCACAAGGGTCAGTTTTAGGTCCCTTATTTTTAACGATTTATACCTCAGTTTGAAAACTTCTATCTCACTGCAAATCACAGATTTAAGTTGATGAAACAGAAATATATTATTATTTTGTAGAAAAATGCAATAAAATTTAACCAAAGAATATCTAATGATTTAAGCCTCCCTTTAAAATTTTCAAATAGATTGCTCCTCCTACAATGAAACTTATCCAATGAAACAATAGCAAGAAATACCACAAAAGCCTTTCTGGAAGAACACCGATATGGTGCAACAAAAAATATTATTATTATTATTATATTAACCAATAAATGTCTGTTCTCACATTGATATGATGGCAGAACGTTCTCAGCACCGATTTTTTAAGTACAATTCAATAAATCCAGTGATTCCAGAAAGTGGGAAGAAACTATCATTGTCAGATCATCATCATCATCATCATCATCATTACTATATTCTCACGTCACGACATCACGTCACATATTATGTCACATGTGACGTCATTTCATGTGTTATATCATGTCACACCATACGTCACGTCACATCACGTCAAGTCGCACGTCACGATGCATATCACTTCAAACATTCCGTCACATGTAAAGTCGCACGTCACGTCAAACATCACACCATACACATCACACTGCACACTTCTACATCGCACATTGCTCAGTACATTAATATATCGGAAAGTTGGACTGCAGTTCTACGAGTATATTTTATATTTGCTTAAAAGTGTCTTTCTTTAAATTTTTAACAAACTTTTGGTGTCTCAAATACAATAAATTTAGGTATTTGTATTGTATTAAAAAATGTTCTTTGTTTCAAGTGGCACAATGTTTAAATATACATTTATCTTCCTAACATCCACTTTAAATTTAGATTGAGCCTAGCATACTGTCACTTTATTGTAAACAAGTTCTATGAGGCATTAGAGCACTTCGCGAATGAAATTTCTCAACACAATAGTTCCCGCCGGGTATATTTAAAATAAGACGAGCTCCCCGGCTAAACCTCATCCCGGAAACGAACCGGTACCGGATAAGTTATCATATCGCAGGCTCCGAAGAGCCGTATTACATCGAAAGAGATTTATATAAAGGCAGATAATTTTACAACAACCTCTTTTGTGTGCCGTCGACATGATTCGGGGCGAGATCCAGCCGCCAAGGATTAGAGGCCGCCTCCAGAAGACGCTGACATAACAGATCGGCACCGAGAGCGCACTCCATCACAATGGGTGCTTGCCGCTCCCGATAGCGCGCACTTCCTACTAATTTAATCCGCTTACCATTGTGTGCCGCCGCTGTTCTTGACTAACTGTGGTTTCGGAATAACATTAGGATTTCCGGTTAGGCATTACAGGCGTCGGGCTCGGCGCGTCGAAGGGTTTTGGGCCCGCTGATAACGGCGGCCTTGTTGTTCGATCGCGTTTTCTCGATACTGGCGCGAGGGGGGCTTGTGGTCGGATAGATTTTAGCTTGAAAATGTCCCTAGTAACAATTGTTTTCGATTTACCAGCGCGGTACATAATAAACAGTAGGCTCTAGCCTGCCAATTGACCAGATTTGATACCACGTGATTTTTTTCCCAAGAAAATTCGGAATGTAGTTTAACACCCATTGAAACCGATGTAGTTTTATTATACCAGTGAATATTTCTGTGTCTAATCACTTTAAGAGTGAAAAATACAGTAATAGAATATATGTTTCATTTGGATTTGCTCAGCCAATTTGGAGTTCTTTAAAAAATCATGTCTCTGTTTGACCGTGCACTTTTATTATCCTGTAACTTTTTTGTTACGCATTTCCAGACTCTCATTAATAAGAAACCTTTTGCTTAAAATAATATTTCCCGAATGCTGTTTTAGTTTGGAACCATATTTTGGAAGCGCATTGTATAGCAGACTGTTTTCCGGGAGTTTCTCGGAAAAACCGTTTGTAGTATCTAAAAAATGGATCTCTGTGTAAATACGAAAAAAATTGGTTCACCCGGAATAATAAATCAGGGAAAATACACTTATTTATATTCAGGAATAATGTTTAAGTAAATACCTCGTCGGTGTCCGATTCGTAAAGAATTTCCAAGTGAAATAAATGAATCTCCTCCACCGGCGAAAGATAAAAAGCCTGTAAATTATAAAGTTTCTCGGTGGTAATAAATTAATCGTTTAATCAAAGTGAATAATTAACATTCGGTTGAAAGTTGGTACAAGACAACATTTTATTTATTACTTTTATAAGTAGGAGATTTGAGATAAGGCCAATTTAAATCGGCGCATTATCATATTCCGGCGTTTCTTTTTAAATTGGATTTTAACATTTAACTTGATGGTTTCTTTGGTCATCTCTTTCTTTGATGATACCTAATTGTATGCTCATAAAAAGTTTGTAGAATTATATTCTAGATCGTTGGCCACATACTGGTTAGTAATGTTACTGTCACTTAATAGAAAATTCTTTGCAAAACTTCTAATTATATCGAATACCTCGAAATACGTCGAAATATTTCAAAAAACGTCAAAATACGTTTAACAACCTGAGGTCAACGTCACTGACCGAATATCAATGACCTTAGATAACAGAGGTCATCGACCTTTGGCCCCGGCTACATAGAATTTTAGCCCCGAGATGTAGATGACCGTGTATTGAACTTTAGATCCCGGGGCTATCGTCCCTTGAGCCCTAAGGCAATTGATCTTTGATCTCCGGGGTCGTCGACTTTTGACCACCTGGATCATTGACCTTCAGCTTCAAGGATAATTGATGTTAAGATAAATTTCTAGCGTTTCAGAGTATTTTCAAGCAATTCCAGGTATTTTGGAATATTTTGAATCTTTCGAGATGTTTCGACATATTTAGTGTTTTTTTTATCAAATATTTTTTGCTTTCTTAAGTTCCTAACATATTTTATAGCCATTTTTATTGTTTTTGATGAATTTTAAATCCGACTTGAGAAATTTTGAAAAATTTTGTAGTATCTTTCCGGTACTGTAGTACATCCTGAACTTATTAAGTATTGCAAGGCATATTTTGTTTATTTAGAAGTGGTTTTTACGTATTTGGTTGTTGATTTGTTGATTTGCTTTCATTCTATATGTTTTGAGAATTTTGCGTTATTATACAGAGTATTAGAAGCTTGACTGCCTTAATTTTAACAGACAATAGAATACATTAAAATAAATAAAAAATCCTTATATGACATGGGTCCTAAACTCGACCATTTCCGGAAAAAAATTATCAAAATATCCAACTTGATGTACAAAAGTTTGATTAATTAAGAAATATGAACAGAATACCATAAAATACAATGTTTATCACTTTTTGGAACTTCTTTATGCTTAATTCTAAAAAATAATTAGCGTTGTGATAAACCTAAAATTCGATAAAATTCATATCGAGCAATGTGACAATACGCAATTCAGTTGGTATCTGGAATTGGATCGCGTCTGAGTGTTTTTTGCGTATCGCTATTTCCTTTTCTCGAGCAAGTGCGCGAAAATTGGATTCAAAGGTGTCGTGCGTGGTAGACATTTTGAGCATATGTTGTAGTTTGTTTTGTACTTGTGCGTTTAAAAATTACTGAATTTTACTTGTCGGTAAGTACCTAAATTATTTTTAATACGTATGATTATTTGGACGACGTGAATCTTTGGGTACTTTAATTACATATTTTTCAAATTCATAATTTGATTAAATGTTCCTGTTTTAAGAGATTCATAGTTACTAAAATTCGAGCTAACACTATCTTCGTACTACAAACTCCATACATTTTATTTTATTTATTTAAAAACTGGAAAATAATTGTCTTGGAATTTACTAAATGTTTCACAATAATAGTTGTTTACATTTTTTCCGTAGGACAAGTCTGCCTAAGTCGTAAATATAACGAGAAAACATTTCTAATTTTTAGGCGACTTCAGACTATGGCTTCTCCTTTGGCAGAATTATTTATTAGGGTGTTGGCAGAAATACAATTCCACCATGAATCAAAACAGATTTAAAATACTTTTAAATCAGCTTTAAATACTTCAGATTTTTTATCAACAAGGTAGTCACTCTGTTCGAGATAATAATGTTATGAAATATTGTAACATAATGGTAATACACCGCCCTTTTCCCACAAGAGTATCTGATTTTCAAGTTAAAATGGAAGGTAAATACATATATCTGATAAGCTGTTACTTCATATCAATCAGTATGATGACGACATTTATTAATTTAATTTTTTTTTTGTTGGAAAGAAGGCAAACGTGGGAATTGGAGACTTGATGGATCGAGATGTTTTTCGGGACCAGGAAGCGGAAGGAGTTCGCCACATAATCATATTCAAACAAACAACATAAAACTACAAAAAATCATTACAAATGTCAAAAACTTCTCAGCTACTGAAAGTTTTTATGAAAATATTACATCACATCGTGGCTGAATGATGATTTATAAAGAAGAGTTGAAAAAGTACGGCCGAACAGTACGGTTTATCAAGTGTGCCACGAAGACTAAATAGAAATGGCGCTGTGATATCTCCAAATAAGAATATCCAATAAAAGTAAGCAAACATAGAAAACAAAGCACTAACGCCATCGTATTAGTTTGTGGAATAGTATACGCTGCGAAGACAAATGACAGTTGTTGCAGAGTTCACATACAGTGATCCATATTCTAGTTGGCTGAGACGGGTCTTCGCTCCTCTTGGGATTCCGGCTATGCTTTTCCCAGATGTATCGCAGAGAAACATCAGAAAGCCAAGAAAACTTCTGGATGTTTTGTTTTTAGTATATGATATTACATCTGGAGCTACTTTCGCCTTATAAATAGCAATAAGACGAGAAAATTATATTTCCGAACAAGTTAGGAGTGTCGTTATGTTGCTCCCAATGACAAGGAGGCTGAGATTAATGTCTTGTCCTACTCTTTTTTGTTATCTCGTTTGTGCCGTTGTGCGTAACTCAAGTTTTACGATTTGGCGACATGAATCTAATATTATCAGTACCTATTCAATATTAATTTCAACGATATTCAATGGTGATTTCCTGTTGTTTTTACTGTTTCTCTAACAGTGCTCACTTCACCAATTGAAGTATTAAATTTCAGTCATCACTTTTCAGTTGATTGTAAGGTGACCCAAAAATTCTTTTCCGAATAAATGTTCATCGATACTATATTTCTTGATAAGCAAAAAATATCTAACTTCACAGACTAATCATTTAGCTATTTACTAGATGTTGCTGGTGTAATAGAGCAGTTGTTTCTCGTAATATATAATTAGAAATGTGTTTGAAAAAATTAAAGTTGAATCTAAAACATTATTGAGAATGATGACTTATCGCACTGTTCTCTTACAGACTTACGCGATTGAGTTTTGTGTACAATCTGGCACGTGAAACTTTAGCGACGTCTTTATCGGTCAAAGAAAAATTTATGCCCTCGGGGCCATTGCCATCTGGAGGTGTGTCGTAACAGTAATTTATGTTCACTATAGCATTATCAGATTTACGAGACGTCCTTTTATAGTGGGTGGGTTGAGAGATTCTAATACCTTAGGCCCAAAGAAATTTTATCCTCGATTGTAATAAAATTGTCAGGATATAGTACTCGATAAACCTTCATCGCACAACAGAGGTAATAGGTAAACAGTGATAATCAGTTGTTTATTTATAATTACGGGGTAAGGGCAGGGTTGATTAACCCAAATTGATTTCGCTTTGGGGTAGATAAACTGGAGAATGATGATCTGCCTACTTTAGGGCACCGTATTGACCTCAGAAAACTTCCAGGCATAAAGATTTACACAATTTTTGCACCGTGATGTTTGGAACAAATTCTAGGTCAGAATTTCAAAATATTTAATTGTTTCTTTGAATGGATATGGTAAAGCAGAAAGCAATCTATTGATTGAATTTAACTTTGGGTAACCCAGGAAATGAATTTGGGAATAAATTTTTGCATTATGTTGCTACCGCTTCATTGTGTTCGACGGAATACAACAAAGACTTTCAAATTTACGTATGATAACGCAGTTCGTTCGATATCCCGTTTCATTTAATACGCCCGATACCACTTGACAACGTATGACAACCACATTATACAACAGTGAGAATGGATAATGAACGTCGATGAAAAACAGACTGCGATATCGGAAACTCAGTCGACAATATATCATAAAGGCATAATACAATCTGTTTTCAATACCAGTTTCGTTAATGAACTATAAAATTTTCATTCAGTCAATTCTATTTCTTTAGTTAGCAGTATTATTTTTACAAGTTTGATCAAACACAGGATTTCATATGACGAAAAAAGATCTTATTAATTAAAAAGTTGTCAATGTTTTTACAAGTTTTTAAAGGGTAGACATTGCCATTAAATCTAATCTCTTCACAGTTATTTCGTTCAGAGCGTTCTTTCTACCGAAAATTTCGCATAGTCTCAGCTACACACTCTTCGTACTTGTAATGAATTTTCACAATCTTCACTCGCTTCTTCGTACTTTTGGGACATTGTTTACATCTATTATACATCGGAAAATAGATCTTTTATTTTTCCAGGTCAAGTTATTAACAAAATCAAGAATAAAATACGAGATGTACCTACCTACGACTGTAAAATTATTATTTACATTTATTTTACAATTTATTCAATTATTACAATTAATCTTGTCATTATTTGCAAAATTTAAAACAGCTTTAAGCATTTGATTTTGATGACCCGCTGAAGACCGTTATTCTTTGGGCCCTTTTTGGTTTTTGGACATTCCACGCCAAATCGACCACTTTTAATCCTGACCCTTTTCTGCTGAAACTTTTTTAATGTTTTCTACCCCAATGAAAACCTCTCCGAGAATTTTTTTCAAATTTTTTTCACTCAACTTAAGATGAATTTTTGAAAAAAATAGCTTTTTTTAAATAACCATAACTATTTCAAAAATTAAGTTATTGGGACGTTTTTTTTTACAAAATTTTTGTCTTTAAATTTACTTTTCGAAAAAATATATATAAAAATTATCTGGATCTATCTTCACTGTTTTTTCAATTTTCGAAAAAAAAAACAAAATTCCTCGATGATTACCATTTTAAAAAAATTTTGTTTCTTATAAAAAATAAAAAAATTTTTCAGTGGTATTTTTTCGTTTTCTATATTTTTATTGATTGAAAAATTTTTTTTTTTCAAATTTAGCTTAGTTCACATAACACCATTATGAAAGTTTTTGAAAATGGATATAGAATCCCAAAATTGAAAAAAAAAATATGAAAGAAATAATTGAAAAAATTTCGATTTTTTTTAGAAAGTTAAGAAAATATTAGAAGATCGTTTTGAATAATTTTTTTGTATTTTCGAAAACTATATCCAAAAACAAAGAAAATGAAAAAAGTTATTTAGTCCATTTTTGGAGTAACAGTGGGCTTTAAAAAAAGACATGCAACGCAAATAAATAATTTTGAAACCATCCTCTCTTGACTTTTTGAAATTGTCATCAGTGGCTGCATAGAATAAATTTTTTCAATTTTTGGGATTCTATATACATTCTCAAAAATTTTCAAAATGGTATTATTTGAAATGTTACATTAGAAAAAAAAATTTCAATCAATAAATAAAATAGAAAACGAAAAAAATTTGAGGATTATAAAAAAAAATATATTAAAAAAAATTTCAAAAATGGTAATCATCGAGAAATTTTGTTTTTTTTTTCGAAAATTGAAAAAAGAACCGGTGAAGATAGGTCTAGATAATTTTGATCTATTTTTTTTCAAAAAGTACACTTAAAAACAAAAATTTAAAAAAACGTCCCGATAACTCAATTTTTGAAAAAGTTATGGTTATTTAAAAAAAACTATTTTTTTCAAATATTCATAACTTTTTTTCAGTTGGGTGAAAAAATTATCAGAGAGGTTTTCAATGGGGTAGAAAATTAAAAAGTTTCCGCGAAACCGAAAGGTGTTAAAAATGGTCGATTTGGCATGGAATGCCCTCAATACAAATAACTTTATTAATTTTAGCTAGTTCATTTGCATTATAGCTAAATTCCTTTCCGTAATCCTTTTTCTTTACAATTTAATTTATAATCTTTTCTATTAATATCATCCTAATTTTATTTCCATAACATTGTACAAAGCGCCATCTGTTAGGGAGTATAAATAGTGAGGAATAAACCACTTAAGGAGGTTCGATACCGAAAAAAAATGGTAAGAAAGTTTTCAAAGCAATTGAAATCTGTTAATAAATATGCAAACTATCTCGTGTAAAAATATCAGATCAATTGCCAATGCAGTTTTTTTGAAAAATGATATTAAAAATCATGCTCTTATACACAAAATTGTAATTAAAGAATTAAATATTACTAAACATTTTAAAACAATAAAAATATGCACTTGCAATGTAATTATTGAGATAATGGAATGAATATATAACGTTTTGACAAATTTGAACAAACATCTGATCCAATGAAAGGAAATATGGCAACACTGTACGCTGTATTTAACGCTTCGACTGACTGAATAGCTCGATTATAGACTATAAAATTATTCCAGTCGAAAACATATGTAGTAATAATTAATATTAAATACATTTTTCGTGATCTAATGCAATATAATAGCAATTTGAAACAAAAATTGAAAGGATGTATTTGCAAAACGAACAGTATTCGCGAATGCAGCTAAGAGCTCGCCCTCTGGTGATGACAAGTGATACTAGCGAAACAAGGTAAATATTTCTTGTGTGTGACATTTCGTTTTGTATTTTATTTAAAACTGTATTTAGTGTTCGTTTTTTGAACACTGTTATTTTAAGAAAATAGTGTGGGGAAAATTTCAGCAATTATGGATAGAAAGAAGAAACTGTCAAACTATTATTGTTCAGTTCAAGGTTGCTCTTCATGGTCCAAGAAAAATCCAGAATTAAGTTTTCATCAAACCATTGAAGAAATTTTCAAAATATTATTGCCGATAGATAATACTTCCTGAATTTCATGAGGGTTGTTAGTAAGTAAGGGCACTAGTCTGCAGACACAATATAAATTTCTAAATTTACATTAACTTTGCTCAATTTTCCCATATAGTACCACATGATCAGCCTTAAAAATTGCCTCTCCTTCTAATATACAACGAGAGTTTTCGTTAGCATATATGTAAATAGGAAATGTATTCCACAACGGATAAGTTCAAAGTTATAACTTAATAAAATGTACATTATATTGTAATGCTTGATACAAATAAAGTAGACATAAATACTTGCCTTAAAATTTATTTATGAAATATTTGAAACCTATAAAATAACACAAAAGTGAAATAACCGCAGTTTGATAACAAAATTACTAATAATAATGGCAAATAAGACAAATGTTGTTCAAATGAATGTGTAAACTCGAACGTCAATGTCAAAATTACCTTGTTTCGAAGCTTACTGCTTTCGCCGCTTGGTGCGCTTGCATCTTAAAAATTATCGCGGATAGGTGTTCTGTCATAATCTTCAATTTGACAAGGCGACGTCTTACTATCATACACTGAGCTTCTTGATAGTTATCATATGGATTCTCGGTTTGCACATTTTACTTTTTTCTCATCAACCCACATTCTGTTTCATACGCATTTTATATTACTTTTCAGTCATTACCTACTTTTCCTTTGTACCTTGGATGTTCATTCATGTTTACGGAATAAGCGCAAAGTTGACAGTAATGACAGTTGACCCAACATCTACCACCACGCCATAACAATGTTGCCAGATTTCATCCATAATTTTTCTTAATGAATAAATAGACACTTTTATTCAAATAAAAAGTTAATTGCCGTGCATTAAACACGAAAAATATATGCAAGCTGATATGTGTTGTATAAATTTCATTCGTATATATTATATTTAGTTCACTCAAATTAATTTATGTAAGGTTGGTACTACAACGAAACTACCGTGTATAAGCATAGGCTTCCCCCCCACACCGCCTGCCCCGCAAGAGATGTATCGAACATCCTTAAATGTTCTTATTAGAAAATGCTTAACATAATGTTCAAAGAGTTCTCTATCAGCTAGGACTATTTCACTGCGGTACTGTCAAATTATTTTAATTAACCAAGGGAGTTATGACACTGCGTAGGGCCCTTATCATCCGCAATTATTACCAAGAGGGTCCTCGGGCAATCTAACAGATTACAGGAAGTCACGCCACTGGCCTATTATCCCCACGTACCCTGCAAATATCCCCAAAACGCGGCACCCCAGCTCTTCGCCCGCATTCCTCCCCAACGCCGCCGCGTAATCCGTCCGTAGCTCCGTGTGCAAGTGGCGCTCGTGCACGTGCTACTTCACTAATCAACTTCTTATTTATACCTGCCTAATATAATACTCGACGAAACCGATACCGGCATTAGGGGTGGGCCCGCTGTTTGCCGAATTCGGGGGGTGTAATGAATCCGCACGTTCCTCCCCAGACGACGGCGCGTCTTCCAAAGCACTCCTGCCTTCGTAGGGGCTGCTAATGATGTTAACTTACCCCGTACGTGATGTGAGACAAACAACAACGATTATTTCCATGCGATTTCGGTTCGGCGCGACTCGCAAGAAGCTGAATCGCGAAACAGACGGTTTAAATTGTCATAATAACTGTCTCTCCAATGAACATGTACGTTTTTAAATTGGAAAAATAACGGTCTAACGTAACGTTAAGAATACATTATTTTTTTAAGAAAAACGTTGGCAGTCCTTTTAGCAATATTAAGTGAGGATTATTAAAAATAGTTAAATTAAACTGTTCCTTTAAACGTTCAACAGACGTTCGTATCAACTGAATAGGGTATCTCAGAAACTACTAAAGCTTTAATAAATGTGACAATACGTTCTCGAGCACGATTTTCATGGCAAACTCGATTGTCGAATCAGAAATTTGCTATCTTCATTTGTTTCAGAGTTCGTTTTTGTGGCATTTTTTAACATTGCTATATTAGTCCAGTCACCGAAGGCGAAAGCTCCCAATTTTTTCGAATAGCATGGATTTTCCTGAAAATTTGCATAAAAGCTCATCTGACCCCTCACTTCAAAAGTTATATTGTCTAGATGTGTTCTTTTTTCCATTTGGGGGTGAAAACTACCCTTGTACGAAAAAAATGCGAAAATCGCATTTTAACGATTCAATTTATGTTCAAATGTGTTGGATAAAGTTCCTTTTATGTTTTTTGATATAATTTATGAAATTTAATTACTTTTCAACCCTTAAAAATCCTTAAAAACTACCCTTCCATGGTCAAAAAAATAGAAAAAAAAGTTTTTAACAGTTTAAAATATTCTTTTGGTGCATTCACAATGTATTGTATTTCTTTTGTTATTTATTAGAAAGCTTACGACTCATTACAAAGTTGCAACCCTTAAAAACCATCCCTTATAATAAAATAAACAAAAAAGTATTATTGAAAGCTTGAGATGTTTTAATGGTATGCATATGTTGAATTATAAACTTTTTATTGGTTCTCAAATGATCTATTATTGTATATTGCAATTTTTCAGCCACCCAAAAAACCCTTATGTAAGACCTACCCCTCATAAAAAACCCTACCCCTTATAGAAAAATTTCCTAAACATTATATGTGAGTATGATGATATAATTATTTTTTTTAAATTTTATTGAATTTATTAATATTTTTTTATTAAATTAATATCAAATAAAAATTTTTTATATACATTATAAATGGATGTATTGTACAAAATTTTTTAAAAGTGGTCTAGATATTATTTTTTACATGTGTATATAATAAAATATTTAATTTTCATCACTAGGTATCATTATTTTACCATAACTTTTGTAATTTTAAAGATATAAATTAACTCAAAAAACCATTCTGTAGGAAATTTAAAGCATTTTAAGTTCTGTCATTTGCAGTTTTTTGAGGTCTTCGTTTTTTAGATTTGTAAGCTAAAAGGGCTCAGGAAAGGCAGTCTTGGAGCTTAGTTTTGAGCTTCTAACCGTCATAACTCAAATTTTGTCCTATAAAAATTTTAAAAAAGCAATTTGTTCAGTAAAAAAAAACCTACAATTTCTTAATCTATCATTTTTTTTGTTTATAACTTTGTTAGTTTTTGAAATATTTAGAAAAAAGGCGATTTTTTTTAAATTAAAAAATTTTATTCAAAAGTAAATGAAATATTTTTTTAAATTTAGGCTTCTAAAATCGTTCAAATTCCCAGAATCTACTGTTAATACATAAATAAAGTAAATTGCAGAAGGAATACGTTTAATTTTTTTTCCGTCAAGTCATTAGTTTTAATACCGATTTTTTTCTCTCAAAAATCAAGACAATCATTTTATTTTGATTGTAACTTCATTAGTTTTCATGCTAACGACTTTTACCACCACTCAATTTAAAGGTATTTTCAAGAACTTTAATAGGTGTTATATAAGTTTACCTCGAAAACCTTTAATTTTTCCGCTACAGGACGTTGAACGTTTCGAGTACAGCTATCTTCGAAATTGACTTCAACTTCTGAGAGTCATAACTCGAGTTCTATTATACCACCTACAAAAAAAGCATTATCTGTGCTATTTAATTACCTTCATGTTTGCTTATAATCATTTTTTTGATAAAACTTGTAGTTTTTGAGATATTGGCGAAAATGGCTCAAAAACATTTTTTGGGCTACAAACGAACATGTTTAGGTGCAAATAACTCAAAAAGTATCGACTGTACAAAAAATTCTTATAGAACATTTTTTGCTTAGAATTCGTCCCTCTATCTAATCGTGAGATTATTTTTAATAAAAAATCCCATCCTCCAGAAGGGGTGGCATCTACCCCTAGGGTAAAAGCACACTATATAACTTTTGTTTCTTGGGCTATTCCCTAGCTACAGTTCAAATTTCACGTCAATCCATTCCATCCGAAAAAATTGGTAGCCAACTTGCGTTAGTGACTGGACTATATCTCAGCTGTTAAATAAATCAGAGTTAAAGTGAAAACTGCCAAAGACTAATTCTTTGGCGTACAATTGAATGCCCGTATTATATTTTTAGTAGATTCTAAGATTCCCGAGTTATGACTCTTGGCTTAAAAAAATGGAGGTTTTTTTTTGCTTTTTAGCAACATATCATATGCTATAGTTATTTTTACAAACACAGGAGACATACATTACATCTTTTTTACGTATTAATATGGCTGGTTATGAAAATACATGTACCTAAAACTATAATTCTTACTTTTACAAAATTCATATCTGTTGTAAAAATATGACGTTTATCTTAAATGTACGCCATATAATATACGTAGTATAAATGTTTAATTATTAATGTCACTGGTTCGTGCTCAAGCTGCAACATCAAACGCAAATAGATAATACATACATGTAGGAACCAACATAACATTGTTTGATAAATAATAACACAATAACATTATTTCATAAATAGATATGTATTAATTAGATACTAGTTCATCCATTGTTCATTAAGAACCTATTTCTTTTTGTATCAACTATTATTTATCTGTTTAAAACTGCTACATTTTGTGCCGATAAACCTCTATCGGGTACGGAGGTACATCTAAAGTCTAACGAGAGTTTCTGTAGATTCGCTAGTGACTAAAGTAGTAAGCCTTTAGATTCGTCAACTTTGCACTTGGCTGGCTCGCTCGCCTCGGCGTTCGCTCACTCGCGTTCGATCATTCTGTTTGCTTGGATACCTGCAAATTTCAAATAATACGCTACGTCGAGACCGCGGCGTTGCCGCTATCACGCTTATGGAGGATAAGTTAGACAACGACAGCAGTTTGAGGGAGAATTATTATAAATTATGTATCTTACAAGTACCTAATCGATTTCTACGAGCTATCATACGGTTCCTTAGATATCGGTTACCTCTTTATACAAGTTGCCGTGGAAAAGTGGAAAGACCAAAAAAATCTGCATTCTCATAAGACTTCGTACTAAATCGTGAAAAATTATTTTATTAATATCTCGTCTCTTACGTATCCAAACTAGTCATAATTTTGTTTGAGGATTTTCTTCATATTAATAAGCTTATATTATTTTTTTTAATGAATATTTGTTTGTCAATTCCAAATTAGATAAACCTCCTTAAGAGAAGGTGGCTTTGACAAATAATAACATAATAATGAAAAGTAAATAAGAACGAAAGATTTCTTTTTATGGGGATACTTGAAGCAAAAAGTTTATGCCCATGAACAAGATAATTTAAACCTTTTAAATGAGAAAATATCAGAAGCAATAGCCGACAGTAGACTTCAAATATACAGGATGTCTCATTTAAAACATTGTCATTTTGAAAACATCATTGAAAAATTCAGAAAAACTTGTTTTGCTAATTGCAAATTGAGAAAAACCACAACGTGCACTGATTGGGCTACGCCTACGTGGGGAAGCATGAAACCACACGTGGATGATGAGCGGACCCTAATAAATCACGCTCGTTCGAGCAAAGGTGCAGTTGCAAATTCGACGACACTATTTCATGCAAGTTTCCACACGTTTCCGAGTTTTTCTGCACCGGCGCCTGTTTACGCGATGCCGTCGAGCGCAAACTTCGCCATTAGAACGGATTTATCACGGCGAGGTAACAAATATGTAAAGTTATTTATTAGCGGAATTAGGGGCGAGTTTCGAGGAGTACGGGTCACCTCGTAATGGCCGGATATGGGAGTCGTTATCTGCTCGGCGCACGTGGAGGCGGTGGATAATATTTCATATATAAGATGCCGGATGAAAGATGGACTGGGCTAACTGTGATGGACTCTTATCTGGAGCTTTGCTCGCGAGCCGGGAAATTTGTCGACTTCGTAAACTCACGGGCCTAAGCAGGATCTATCGAGGATATCCCCCAAGTTGGATGACTAGTGGAGGAGAATAGATATAATTAGAAGGGGATGTCTTCGTCTGTTGGTCTTCGTCCCACAAAATCGAAGATGAAATAATAAAAAGGTTGAAAGATAGTCAAGAATTTGTATATTAATATTCTATAGATGAGACTTATTACCTCAGCTGTTAAAGTTGTAACACTTCGTGCATGATGCTACGTCACACATGGGAAATATGAAAAAAAAATCTACGCACTCGGCTATTTTAACTGTACAGTGGTTATTTCTTCTTCAAATATGCTTAATTTTATGATCCTGGTACGATAATATCATATATCTGTATAGGAATTTTTTAAGCCGAGTGAGAATCCATCAGCCTCAACACTAAAGATAATAATTTGGTATTTAAAATAAAATTTCGTATCTGAGGTTGATTAAACAACGGGAATAATCATGTACTTTTAAACTTTACACCTGAACTCAAAACCATAACCTCAAATTCATCAAACCTAACCTCAAAGTAATACACGGACTCTTTTCTAAATCTATGGGTATAAATACTTGGAAACTATACTTTTGCGCTAACTCTAAAGCCATAAATCTGCACCCATAAAAACCTAACCGCAAACCCTTCAAAACCTAACCCCAAACCCTCGAAACCCAACTTCAAATTCTAAAAACTTGAATGCATACACACATAAAAATAATTGTATAATTCAATGCAGTAAAATTTAAACTAAACAAATAATATCTTCCCATATCCGCAATGCAAACATGTATTTGAACAAAGAATATTATTTCTTTAAAATATTTATTTCAATTAAATAATAAAAGCTTCACATGAAAAATATTTATGTATTGAAATAATGTAGTACATATTGTTGACTTAAATTTTTTCATTGGTTTAGAGAAAACATTTGTAATTTTATTTTAAAAATTCTATAAAATTAATATAACATTACATTTGTTCTAACAAAACAAAATATATGTTTGAATGAAAATTATTGTTTTTTAAATGGTTTTATTTGATATGAGACTATGACTTTCCTGAATTAAATAAAACAGTTCTTTGGAATAAAAATTTGGAACTTTTTTAGGAAAGGTTAAAATAAAAGTGTGAGTATGTTTGAATGGAATGTATTTTTTCTTAAATAAACGTATACACAAAACATTACAAATATAAGAAATAATTTTAAGAATAATGTTCCTTAGCTGTTTATATATAAAATAACATTCACAAAAATATAAATAATTTTTCCGAGACAGTGTGAAATACGGTAGGTTTAACTGCTCCTAAAGTTTTAATGTCTACCGTTACAAAATATTCAGAGATCTTCACAGAATAAGCACTATGATGCAAATCATAATTTAAGGTAATTAATAAATAGAAATGAAAACAAATTGTTGTATTGTTGTCTTCATTAATAATGATGTTTTCTATTATACCGAAAGAAGGATTAGGATACCTAATAAAACACAAGACTTGATTTTGTAAAAAATACCATTAATTTTTAACCATGGCACGCAAAAACTTGAAGATGAAATTTCTGAATTAGATGGAAGGATAACGTCTCCTTTTATTAAATTTTGAATTGGTCCATGTTCAAACGTGTCTATTAGTCCTTTTGTGATAAAATTCTATACGATAATTTAAGCTGCGTCCGCATACAAAGTGAAAAATGTACATTTTTTCTACATGTAATAAGGGTAGCTAAATATTTTAAATCTTTATGTTTTACTTCGTATCTAATGGAGCTAACATGTATTACAGGTCCAATTTTCTTTATTATATTTGGGTAGTGAAGCAAAAAATTAAATTTAGGCTTTAAATTTTCTTTAAATAGTTTTAAACACATTAGGTGATGGTCTTCAATAAGACATTTTAAAAAATCAATGGATTCATCATTAAAGATAGACAAAAATAACATTTCGGTTATTTCTAATAAAATTAAGTATAGTATCCATGTTTTATCATTTTCTGGAACTAAATCTCTAATAATTAAATGAAAATTTAAAACTAAGGAAAGCATGAAGATGACAGTAATATAACCGTTTCTAATTTGTTCATGCATACTTAATGTTTGGAGGAATGTTTTTATTTATACATATAAGAGTTATACTTAATTCGAGCATTTAGTAATGTAGCTTAATGTAAAATAGTTATTAGTTAATAAATTGTTAATAATTTTCGCCATTTCATAACGATGGATTCCTTCGAAAAGGTTATGCATTAAATCACAACTAATATTTTTATATATGTGAAAGTCATCCAGTTCAATGAAAATGCAATTTTCCTTAACACCATAATCAGAAGCAGTTAAATGTTCTAAGTAGTCTTGTTCTTGTCTAAGACTACATTACACACTCCTACGATGTACTACACAGTACAGTACACCACAGACTATACACCATACACACTCACACTACACTGCAAGTTATAAAACACATACGAGACGAGTAACTGCATGTGGTAGAAGTTAAAAGTCTAAATGCCTTTGGCTGTCGCTGAAAGTTAATCCACGCTTTTCGCCGTAGTTTTAAAAATATGATAGTTTTGAATTAAAACAATATACTAAAATCAACTATACCACATCTTTAAATGCAGTTTATCTGAAAATTTAACGATATGATAGTTTTATGTCAATAAATACTATTATTCCTTTGATAAAATAAGTGTTTTAATTTGGACTTATGATTTATTTGTTTTAAATAAGTTCATTTAAATTAAAATAACCAAAATGTAGATGCAACCTTAAAACATGATTGTTTTAAAGAAATTGATTTGTTTTACATTATAATTTACTATGTTTTAATACATTATATTATATGTTTAAATTTAGGATGTATCTTTGATTCTAATACATTTCCTAAACATAAAATAGAATTGTTCCAAATACATAAGTAATACTGAAATAAAGAAATATGACCAAATTAGATAAATATTTCTTCATAAGGAACAATTGCTTTTAAAGAAATTTGTAGTTTATTATTAAAGATACCTTTTTATGTGTGTATGTTCCGCACCAAAGAATAAAAGTTCTTGAAAACGATTTCCTGGAACTTATATTTTTTATTTTTGAAGCCTCTAACTCTATTCTTAAATATCTAACCTCAAATCCAAGAAATTTAAGCTAGAAAGTCAAACGAAGGATATTTTCCAAACCAAAGAATGTGACTCCTTGAAAACTTTATATGTCCATAAAAACCTAACCTCAAACCCTTATTTTCAAATCCACAAATAATAAGTGGAGATTTTGACAGATAGTTAAAATTTCATTCGACAAATTATAAAAATTTTAAGAATTTCAAAAGTTGCCTGGGGCCATGTGGAGAAAATATTTTTAACTTTACAGGGTGTTCCATTTCGCGTGGTCGCTACATAACTTTGTTATTTTAAACGGAACACCCTGCATTTTTGAATTCCTTGGTTAATATTCGGTAGAGTTTATTTAATGTATATGGTGTTTAAAACTTACCGTTTTCGAGATATTCAGTTGTTTTTGAACAAAATCACGATTTCAGCTCTCTAAATGGGGCTAGATAGCATCTAAACCGTAAAAGTTAGAAACCTGCAATTTTCAAAATTCGTTTGGGCATAAAGATTACTCTATCTTGCCATCTGTGAGCAAAACGTGTACCTTATTCAGACTCTGAAATACTGAAATCTACATTTAATAATCTTACAAGTTGAAAAACTTTATTTTTCAAATGGAATGATCCATATTAATTGTCATGGGTAAATGCAAAATTGAATGCACTTTGGACTGGTATAAGGTTGTTCATATTTATCTTTAACAGTTTTCCAGAAAAATCAGGTTATTTTCTAAAGTCCGAAAAAGTAGTCATGTAACAGCATCAAGAAGGCCTTGCAAAACCACTTTTCTCTCACATTTTATCAGGCCTGGGACTGACATTGTCAATATTTACTGACATGATTAAAAAGTGGTTTGACAAACAAAAATAAACCACTAACAACAACTAAAACAGAACTCAAAACGAAACAAATTTAAACTCGGAACACAACAAGGAGAAGAATATGCTGATTTACATCAATTGCTCGACTGTTCAACATTGGTTAGCATCTCTGGCATAATTTCTTGCTACTGTAATGCGCACATATTTTCCACGGTAGTTGGTGGTGTAACGTAAACTTTGCTTTTTATAAATCCCCATAAAAGGAAGTCGCAACTTGTCATATCTAGACACTTTGACGGCCAACTCACTGGTCCTCCACGCCCAATCCATCTGTTGAGAAAACTTTCGTGCAAAAACGGATGAACCGCAGCGGTATTGTGAGGTGGAGAATCATCATGTTGCATCCACATTCTTCGAAGTGTAGGTAAAGGAATGTCGCCTAACAAATCTTCTAGAGTGTTTGTTAAAAAGTTTAAATAAACTGCTCCAGGTAGATGCCGATCAAATAAGAATGGTCCAATGACATGGATTCCCAAAATTGCTCCCCACACGTTCAAAGACCATCATCGTTGGCTATGAGTTGTCCGGAATTGGTGAGGTAAATCCTGTGTCATAATAATGGCAATTAACGAAACCATTTTTATGAAAAGCAGCCTCAGACCACTGACTTAACTCCAGTCTCCGCTGAAAGTCTACTTTTAGTGACTCTTGGTGTAATAGGATGCAATAAGGATGTGCTGTGCTTTTGTTAAATCCTATGTAATTATTGACGTTGTACTAATATAATTGCAAGGCCTTCTTGACGCTGTTGCCTAGCTACTTTTTCGGACTTTAGAGAAGAACCTGATTTTTGTGGAAAACTGTTAGAGATAGGTAGGGACAACCTTATATCAGTCGAAAGGGCATTCATTTTGCATTCACCCATGATAATTAATATGGGTCGTTCCATTTGAAGTTACAGTTACAAAGTTACAGAAGAATCCCTCTTAGGTGGAAGAACCTGTATAAGACTGAAGACTTTTTACCGCGTCAACTTAGCAGTCTTTAAAAGGGTTGTTTTTCCGTTTTTTATTTTTTTTGTTCTTTTCTTTTTCTTTTTTTGCTTGTTTTTGTTTTTTTTCTACTTCTAATTTTTATTCAATGCTACAAAAATTTTTATTTTATTTGAAAAGACTTCGGTCATCATGGTTAGAAAAAAAAATCCGATTTCTATTTTGACGCAAGTAGAACGTGATGGAGTCTGCCAGAAAATATTCGACTGGAGTCCAAATCTGTATCTTTAAGATTATTTCCTCCTAAATCTAAAGAAATTTACAACAAGGAATATCCGGTGCTCAAGGCTTAGAAGACAGAAAATGTAGTACAAACTCAGATGAAATTTTTTTCAAAAAGTTGGTATTAAATTATTTTTAATACGTTATTTTTTTGTCCAGCCAATTTGATGTGACAAATGTCTATTACTGTGGTTTTGCTAGTGCTCTTATTACAGTGGTTTATTGTTTGCATCAGTTTTGATGTCATTATCTCAAAACACAAATTCTTAGGCCTTGGCCAAGCCCAATTTTTTTATGGAGTTGTGCAATGAGTTAGACCTATAGCATGTCTGGTAGGCAAAAACATGTTTATGATTTAGTTTGTATAGTCGAGGTAGACCTACTCCTCCAGTAATTGCTGAAATTGTTTTAAGAAGTTTTAATATGGAATCCAGACGCGGAGGGTATCTTTTAAATAAAGTAATAAACTACCGAGGGTGGCATTGATCATAAATATAACAAAAAACGTAATAAAGTCGAGGAGAGCTTATTAAATTTCTTTGAGGAGTGAGTCTCTAAACTAATGACAGTAATATTGTAGGAATCCCCCCCCCCTAGTAAATATTTAATATCATCCACCTTGAAGATTTACAAAGTTCAAATTTTACAGCTAAATTATTTTCCGTTTATTAATAATTTATTGCTCGAAAACTTGAAACATTCAGGTGAAGTTTTATTAAAAGTTTGTACCCGCTAAACCTCGGATTAAGAAGAAATACGGCCTCGGGATAATTTCGGCTAATTTGCGTTAAGTTTTTGCATTTTTGATCGGCTCCGAATTAACAAGCGTAAATGTGGGCGCAGAACGGTTTACATATTTTAGCTAATCCGTTGAAATCTCATTATAAAAACAGTACTTTTATATGCAGTGAAGAATTAAGGGTTACATACACGTTCAGTCATTTTGCTCCGGCATAACCGCAGACAAATTCTGCCGTAAGTATATGAAATATATGAAACGCTTTAGATAAGATATTGATCTTGTTTGCGAGTTTCAAACGAACAAGGTACCTGTCCTGCTATTAGTCGAGAGGGTATCTGTTTCAAAGAGTCCATATTTGGGGTGAATCGTATATCCACGGAGATTTTTGGTTTTTTGGCTTTAAAATATCATTAGAAATGAAAATTTTTCTATACGCATAAAAAACAACGTGGGCTTAACTTTTGGCGTCACAATATGTTAAAAAAATTCGAAAAATGTCATATGTTTCTTCCTATTTACGTATGTATCTTTTCAATAGTTGATTTTAGGCGAAAATGGAAAAGGAAAAAGATTTTTGTAATTAAATTTTACAAAATATAACTAGTTACAAATCGAATGAATCATGATTATTATTGTAAAAATCGAAAAAATCGCCAAAAATGGGGTTAAAAACATTTTTTAGGAAATTTTTTTGGGGTCTTTAAGTTGGGTATAGGACCTTCATACTTGGCTCAAGAAAAGTTCATGTTATGTAGAATCATTACACCAAATTTGATCAAAATCGGTTCGATAGATTTTGCATAATTTTGCAATCCAGATTTTGAAAAAAAATTGCAAATTTTCAAAATTTTGCACAGCAAAAACCAAGGCCCTTTACTTGAAAATTTAATCACATATAGAAGGGCTCTCAAGCTTTCAAACGCTTTTTGAAAAATTCGAATCCGTCAATTAAGAGAGCTCTGGCGCTTGTTTAAACATTGGTCGAGTTTTTGTACTATAATTTTGTATTTTTGTAATATAATGAGTTAATTTCTCATTTGCTTATGTTTTAAACTGTAAATAATATTTAAATTATACTTTAATGGCAAAAGAAATGGTGATTAAATTAATAATTAATTAATTAATTACTAATTTTCGACATATTTTGAAAATAATTGTTGTTTAAATAATTTTAGAATATTTAAATAAATTTGTTTTTGATTTTCGATAAACAGTATATAAGTTTATGCACTTACCTTTGATACAATAAAAAAATAAAATTGATAATTAAAGGAAGTTTAAAGATAAATAATTATCGGACTGTTGAAAGACCAATAATTATTGACGATACGCTAATTGTTTTTTTAAATCGCAAGACATCGATTTAAAAAAAATCATGAAAATCGGACCTCTAGAAGCTGAGATATTAAAAATTTTTAAGCACGTCGCGGTTTTGAACTCGCCGATTCAATTTCGAGCAGGCCGAAGCTTCCGCGCTCTCTGCTTCCCCCACCACCACCACCCGTACGATTTTCTTGAATTTCTCGCTTGCATAAATAACTTTAAACGCGTTTTGAAGTAGGTGGCCAATGAAGAAAAATATTGCAAACTTAGACCTGGTAAGAACTCATAATACCAAGGTATTTTTCGAAAAATTAGCCCGGATGTCTCAGTATATTTAGTGTAAATGACGGTTAACTTTGATCGGCTCTAACTACGTAATAGTTACGTTTGAGTAATCGATCTGTTTTTTTTAAATAACTTATAAAACCTGCTTTAAAAAATTTTATTTGATTGAATATTCACAAAGTTATTCTAATTGTTTATAAGTACAAAAATTCGACCAATGTTTAAACAAGCGCCAGAGCTCTCCTAATTGACAGATTCGAATTTTTCAAAAAGCATTTGAAAGCTTGAGAAACCTTTTATATGTGATTAAAATTTCAAGTACCTAAGGGCCTTGGTTTTTGCTGTGCAAAATTTTGAAAATTGCAAATTTTTTTTCAAAATCTGGATTGCAAAATTATTATGCAAAATCTATCGAACCAATTTTGATGAAATTTGGTGTGATGATTCTACATAACATGAACTTTTCTCGAGCCAAGTATGAAGGTCCTATACCCAACTTAAAGAGCCCAAAAAAATACCCTAAAAAGTTTTTAACCCCATTTTTGGCGATTTTTTCGATTTTTACAATAATAATTATGATTCATTCGATTTGTAACTAGTCATATTTTGTAAAATTTAATTACAAACATTTTTTTCCTCTTCCATTTTAGCATAAAATCAACTCTTGAAAATATGCATAATTAAATAGGAAGAAAAATATGACATTTTTCGAATTTTTTTAACATATTGTGCCGCCCAAAGACCTCAGAATGACTAGACAAGTAATTCCCTATGCATTGCAAAGGAATTGTTTTGATTTTCCACAACTTGAGACATCCTGCTATTAAACAAGGATGAAAATAGTTCTTTGTTTACTAGGGAACTCTTAACCAGTGGCGTGTGTGTTAAAAAGGTGATATATTTTAATATTTGTCTAATTTATATATATACTTACCGATTTCACACCTAATTTGGTTTTAAAATAATGTTAATGACTTCTTTTTTAAATAAATAGAACCATGTTCGTTTTACTCCATAACGGCACTTACTGCCGAAAAAAAGTAATACTAGTTACAACAATCTTTATTTTCTCAGTAACAATATACATCAATATGTTAAATAATACTAATTAATAAAAGTTTTTACCAGTTCAAATAGGAATCACAAAGTTACAGTTACAGTTGCATATAGTATGGTAGCTATACTATACTTGTATACAATAATATGCATATCAAGTAGGACAATTAAGTGATAAATGAAAGAGAAATAGTAAATGGGGTTATTACACATATTTTTAAGTTCTTTAATTCTTAAAACAGATTTATTGGATCTAATTTGTTATGGTGACAATTGCTACAAAGTGATCCCGAATTATGTGCAAAAAATTGTTTATACAATTTTAATAGGGGTCCTGTATTTTGACTAAACGAACTTGGGAACTCAGGAACTGCTGTGTCCTTAAGATAAACTCGGCCACCAGGTCTTATTAAGAAATCACTTGATGTGAAGTGATCTGAACATACAACACTATCTTTAGGACTATTTTCCTTTCCTATACAGCTCAAAATGCGAGAGAGCCAAACGTCTCGGCGTTCAACATTCGAAGGAATCCTAAAATCAAATTACCTAGGTATATTTCCTTTTAAATAATGTTGCCTTTGCAATTCATGTTACTTTTTATTTAACCGTAACACACAATTCACGTTTTAAAAAAATATTTTATATTTTCAATATTATTGCACTGAAAATTTTCTATTTCAAATTTTGTTTTAAACTACCGTCTGTTATCTGTTACGCCCATGGTAAATCTACCTACCTGTGAAAAGAGCGATTGCCTCCACTTTTAAAGCGAAATCTACATATAACACAATATTTTCCCATTGTCTATTCACAAAAACAATAAATTCTGCCAAAGAAACTAATAATCCACGGTAAACACAACGTTAAACTCAGTAAGCACGCAAAGAATTAATGGCGGCCGACAGTCGTAAACAATAATAAACATCTAGCATAGAGCAGGTACTGCGCGCGCACCTTACCACATGTCTTTAGCCAATGGGAGGCTGAGTTCTCAAAATATTTACAATAGAACAAAACAAACCAAGACAATGCACTGTCTATCCTTTCTGAGGTCGTTGGTGCCGCCAATAGTTAAGCCCACGTTTTTTTTATGCGCATAGAAAAATTTTCATTTCTAATAATATTTTACAGATACCGCTTAGTCTATATTGAGGTCTCCTGTCTTTGACTCTCCTACTGCGGACTCTCTTCTTGCATATCTGCATATCTTGTGTACTATTTATTATAAAAGATTTATAAAATGTGATAATTTGTCCTGTGGGAAACTTTTAAACTTTTGTAACTATTGAAAACAAACAGAGGTAGATACATTCCGTATTTACTCAGCGGGTCTGTGCCGTGTTTTTGTTAATTAAAACTAAATAAGTCTGCAACTGCCAGGTCGCCGCATTGTATGAGGCAAGGGTGCGGTCGGCAGACCGTACGTTGGTCCTAAAACCACATTAACCATTTCAACCGCTGTCCTCACCGAGTTATGGATTAAACTGGCGGTTTCGTGCAACTCCTATAAATTTTAATTTAACGAGGAAAGGCTAAAATTCCACTCCAAACGAGATGTAGCTTAACCCCGAAATCTACATCCCAGAACTAAACACTATCCGTCTATTTTTGTTTCCATGGCCGATGTTATTAAAAAAACAAACAGTGATTTTCAACAACATCATAAATAGTAGCGTAAAATACAATGTGTATCTTTTACTGGGAGCCATATTTATATGGTCGTAATTTTTAATCTTTAGAAACACGCGTTATAAGTTTATTCTCTCAAACTCCATATTCCAAATTTTATATTTAATCTTTTTTTTTTTGAAATTTTCATACTCCGCCGCTGAATAAGTTTGTGTAACCTCAAACAACTACTCACGCTTGGCATTCTGTTGTCATATCTAATCAGGTGGATTAGTAAATGCATATCATGTAGTTCACCTAAATTGGGTTACTGTTAAGGGTTATCGACAGTTGGATTCACAAACTAAACTGAGTGCTTTAAAAAAATTTAACACCTGCTTTTTATTAAAAATTTTTAATGGTTTTAAACAGCATTTTTCTCTCAGATTAGTACTTTTATTTATATTTATATTTTATACGTATTTGATTTAAAAAAAGTAATAAGTAAATTCGGATACGTATTCTGATGAATATTGGCAAAATTTTTAATAATCTGTGGGTTCTTTTTCTAGTCGGATTTTTGGCTCGCTTTCATCTGTTACCTGAACCTCCAAGATGCATTGAAAATTCCTTTACACGCGTCATAACTTCTCGACCTTCCGGACTGATAGGGACCGGTAGTTTGTTACCGGAATCCACCCAGGCTTACTGCGATAAACGCTCGCTTTCAGCGGTTTTGAGTTATAGGAAATAGTTGATTTAAGGATGTATCTGTTCGATATGCCCTCGAACGTATGGACCTCCGTCTCGGACATTTTAGATACGACGGCTAGTTTTACGATTTATCGTTTCGGTGATATCTTAAGTTTTATGGAATGCTTCTGATTGTGGACATCAAGTGGACTTTCTTCATATTTTGTTACAAAATATCCAAAGTGGCGACGGCGGAAGAGAGAATATTATGCAGGGTGGAGCGAAATTTGCGGACAATTTTTACTAGCCCTAAATATAACACGAAAAGTTTAAATCTTTGTAAAGGCTGGTCCGTTTTCCATGGGCAATCAGGGTACCTCAGAAACTACTAAAGCTTTGATAAATCTGACACCACGTTCTCGAGCTCGATTTTCATGGCAAACTCGACTGTCAAATCAGAAATTTGCTATCTTCATTTGTTTCTGAGTTACAGGGCGTTTCTCGTTATTGTGACATTTTTGAACATGTCTGTTCAAATAAGTTAGAGTTAAAGCGAAAACTGCTCAAAATTAATTCTTAAGGTGCTTTGATTGGGGAAATATACCTGCATTTTTTTGAAAATCAAGTAGAAAACAAATTGGAAGACCTGCCGCTGATCGACTATACCAATTTAATTTGGCACCATAGAACCAGAACAGTACGAAATTATTTAAATAATAGGTTTGATTTGTGGATTGGTAATGGAGGAAATCTTCAATGGCTTTCAAATAGCCCAGACCTTACACCCTTGGACCTTTTTCTGTGGGATTACTTAAAAAAGGAGGAAACTAGTGTAAACTTAGATGAACTAAGACATAAAATTGATCAATGTATTATTATTTTTTTATATATTTACTTTATTTTATTTTGTGTATTAGTGTATTTGTTATGTAGTATAGTATATAATTTTTGTAATGTTATTTATGTGGTTTGCTCCAAATAGTGGAATGAATAATTTGTGTTTATGTGTAATGATTTGATGTATGTTTAATGATTAAATATTCGTTTGGGCGCCTTTTGTTGTGTAGAATGTAATTTGTGTGTGTTGAAATTATTTTTTATTGGATGCAGGTTCTCAGGATAAAGTTAAGCAATAACAATGACAAATTTCATCGAATTATACTTTTCTTACTTTGGTTTTGCTTATCTCTCATCCGGCAGCTTTATCTTGTATAAATAATATTTACAGTGTAGATAGGAATGTTTATTAATCAATGATACACTGTCCCTCAAAAACACTTATTAAGAATACTAGCATGAGTTCTTATTTCAGAGAAGCGGTTCAATATTATTCATACTTATTATCACTATAGATTTGAGTAGGAAGCAATGAATGAAGGCAATATTTTTAACGATTTTAATAATGTGACATTTATTAACTATTCATTTTTTAAATCCGAACAATATTTTAAAGAAACACAGAAACTAGATATGTTATGGACTTTTACATGAACAAATAACTGATAAAATTTTCTTAACTCTACCTAACATAATTTTGAAAATATTTGGTTAACCAATTAGTATTGTTTTAAATGTATTACGAAACAAATTAACTTAAATTAAGAACACAGAAACATAACTAATCCTTATACTATGAAATGTTCTAAAATATTATTTTAATTTCTATTCACTGATATTGTCTATGGTTTGAAATGAAGTTTTTGATTTCACAAAATGTTTTTAATTCGAATTTGTAAACACTCTAATTTAGGTTTCGGAGAGTATGCTTAGGCAACTGGACTTATATTTTCCATTATCTCGGCGTTGGAATGTCCAATATTCACTCTAACCTAGCTTTTAGTCGTGGATGGACAGCTGTTCTCGTCTCTTGTGGATGGTTTTTTGTGAGTTGGTTGCATCCTAGTTTTCTACGATGTTATTTGGGGAGCTACAGGATGACATGCACCCCTAACCTGTGTCTGGGACCAACTAGTTTCTCTTCCATCTTGTTTACTTCGAAACGATGCTGTGTTGTTTTCCGTTAGAAGGTAAATTTTCTGATTTGTCCTTTTTTTATTGGTCGCTTGTATCCATGAGATATTGTTTTCTTACTGCGCACTTTCTCTCCAACATATTGCGATGTGATTTTATTTTTAATAAATTACGGCGTAATTTGTATTTTGTAACTGCGTAGTAGTTTATTACTTCTTAAAACTAGTTTACAAGAAATTTCTATATGGAATTCTGAATGACAATTTTTATAATAAACTTCTAGCCTATGTGTTTTTCTGATACTATAATATTTGAATTTTCTTTTGTATTAATTTATTTAACGTTTATTTAATTGTAAAATTGTTAAAATTGACCTTTCTTGTGGCATTTTTCTTGTGCTTTCATGCTTCCACTTCGATCATAAACTTTATCTTTTCGACATGCTTCTCTATTAAATTTTGAATGATAATATTATAATTTTGAAATGAAATAACTATGAAATGGGATTTTATTTTACTTTAAAAGTAATTTATGTCTTTATTATAGTCTACTTTATAATTTTATGAATTTTTGTTATACATTTTAAATTTTTCTCTCTATCATTACTGTGTCGTGTCCTGAAATACAGTGTGTTCATTTCAGTATATAAAATTTAAGTGAATTTAATTCCTACTTCATACTAAATGCAGTTCTGAAAATTAATGAGGATTATACGAAGTGCATCAATAATAATGGCGGTCATATCTGTGACCATTTGTGTTTTACAATTAGTTGGTTGTTTTTTCAAAAATAGTTTTAAACTGAAATATGTCAAACAGTAACATATATATTTTTGAAAAGCGATAAATTTATCGAAGTTAAGTTTGCACTAATATATAGTGTTCCATTAAAAAAAATTCTTTAATTTAGTGATTATCATTATTCAATTGTTTTTTCTAATACCAACTGCATTATAAAATCTCATAAAAAGCTACAATTTTTGTATTAAAACACTTTTTTATAATTTCAATGATAAACTCACAATAAGTTGTCAGATTATAGTGACTAACCCTGTACATAGTTTACTGCTGTTTGGAATGAATTTTCCGGAAAGTCGGTATCACATTAACAGATAGCACCAGAGAGCTTATTCCCATTTCAACTCCAGCAAACTGATAACGCTGTATTATTCCGGCACACAAAATATTCTAAACAAAGGCAGAAACTAAAGGACTACATTCGCAAAAAATATCCGTTAACGTTCACCATTACGGTTCCCGGACTTCTCTCGAAACCCGCCTTGCGCCGAGCTCGTTATTAATAACAAACGTTTACGAGCAGGACGTTCGAACGCTTGCCTTTTAATCCTTCGACCGTAGAGATAAACCGTTGAATGCGCTCGTTAAAATGGTACTAGAAAATTGTTCCCAATAAAATTTCTAATGCTGCCGAGGACGGAGAGCACGTAAGGGAAATATAAGAGGCGCCGTGGATGGCAACTGTTTTGTCTAATTCATTAAAATGGAGTTAATGACGAAAAGAAAGCAATGAGGTCTGACTATCAGTAAATTAGAAGGCTTCTTTTGGTTTATTTTTTTAATTTAAATCTGTTTAAAATAAATACTGGACATACTTAAGGAAAAAGTGCGACCATATTGAAAACTGCTGAAGCCGAGAGGGAATAACAAGTTGTATTATCGCATGAGACATCGCGAGTTTTTTTACACTACTTTAAAGACATTGAGCTAATTCGAACAAATTAAAAAAAAATCTAAAAAATCTTATCAAATAAAATCAAAACAGTTTGGTAACAGATTATTTAATAGCTAATTGGGAGTCTTCATTGCATTTCAGTATAATTATCATACCTCTGTTTTGTAATTTGTACAACTGAGCCAGTTGATTGAAATTAAACATGTACAGGCTGGTCCATTTTCGATGGGATTTCAGGGTATCTCAGAAACTATTAAAGATATGATAAATCCGACAACACGTTCTCGAACTCGATTTTCATGGCAAACTCGACTGTCAAATCAGAAATTTGCTATCTTCATTTGTTTCTGAGTTACAGGGCGTTTCTCGTTATTGTGACACTTTTTAACATGTCTGTATCTCAGCTGCTAAATAAGTTAGAGTTAAAGTAAAAACTGCTCAAGACTAATTCTTTGGCGTAGAATTGAATGCCGGTATTAGATTTATAGTAGATCTTAAGATTTAGGAGTTATGACCCAAAGTTATATTTTTTTAAATGGAAATCGTAGCTGACCATGGCCTAAAAAAATAGAGATTTTTGTCCGCTTTTTAGCAATATTTCACATGCTATACTTATTTTTACAAACACGGGAAATACGAGGTGTTTCATATATAAATTATATTTTTTTTTCCTTTTTAATATGACCGGCTATGAAAATACAGATAAAACTAAATTCTTACTTTTACAAAAGTCATATCTGTTGTAAAAATATGACATTTATTTTAAATGCACAACATATACTCGTGTGATAATATAATACTAACGAAATTTTAGGAGATAGGTGGATAGGAACAAACGGACCGATCAGATGTCCAGCTAGGTTACCTGATTTGAGTCCGTTGGACTTTTTCCTTTGAGGTTTCTAAAAGATATTATATTTAAAATTCCTTTTAATAATATTTCAAATACCTATACATTTAATGAATGCTACCCGAAGCGTTGCCAGAAGATGCGTGAAATGTGTGACAGTTGAGGGACGGCAATTTGAACATTTACCTATCATTATTGACAGTTTTTATTGATGTAGGTACTTACTATTGTTTAATTTACGTTTAATATTGTAACTTCAGTTGAAGTGGAATAAAAATTTGAAAACTGTCTTATCTTATCTGTAATATATATTTTAAATAAACGTCATATTTTTACAACAGATATGAGTTTTGTAAAAGTAAGAATTATAGTTTTGTATGTATTTTCATAGCCAGCCATGTTAAAATGTAAAAAAGGATCGAATTTATATATAAAACACCCCCTATCTTCTGTGTTTGGAAAAATAACTAGCATGTGGTATATTGCTGGAAAGCAAAAAAAAAATCTCAATTTTTTTAGGTCATAACCAGCTGCGAATTCCATTTAAAAAATTATAACTTTGGGTCATAACTCCGGAATCTTAAGACCTACTAAAAATCTAATACCGGTATTCAATTTTACGCCAAAGAATTAGTCTTGAGCAGTTTTCACTTTAACTCTAACTTATTAACAGCTGAGATACAGACATGTTCAAAAGTGTCACAATAACGAGAAACGCCCTGTAACTCAAAAACAAATGAAGATAGCAAATTTCTGTTTTGACAGTCGAGTTTGCCATGAAAATCGAGCTCGAGAACGTGGTGTCAGATTTATCATACCTTTAGTAGTTTCTGAGATACCCTGAAATCCTATCGAAAATGGACCAGCCTGTACATTAGTGATGCGTGATACTCAAAAGAATACTATTATAAACTGTTAAGTCTAGAATGCATCGATATAACTTCAGTAAACGCATTCATTAAAATTTGATCCACTACAAGCCAATGAAGTATCATCTGCAGGCAGATTTATAAATTCGCAACTAATATATAGTGCTATATTATTAATATAAATAAGAAATGAAAGAGGTCTCAAAACTCTCCCCTGTAGCACACCGAAATTGTTTATAATGTGGTCTGACACGTATTCACCAATTCGAACCTCTTTGCATCCTTTGGTATAGTCCAATTAATCTGTCACGACCTAAAATTTACAAAAAAATACCACCTGGAAACAAAAAATATGGTGATATAGGAAAAAAATTCTAAGAATGATAGTGTTTTTTTCCTGTGGCGCAAAAATGGCGAAATTAACCTAAAAAATTCATAAAAGTAAAAAACTGTTTTTTTTGCTAATAAAAAAGAACATTACCACTATCAAGTTTCAGTATTCTTTTCGTAATATTTTCTTTATTTAAAAGAGAGTCTTCAATGTAGCCTTCTAGCAGTGGCGGCTAGTGAAGGAGGACTCTGGGACTCCGCCCCCCCCCCCAGATATTTTCAAACTGTAAACTTAAAATAATATATTTATTTAAATCAATAAAAAATCTAAATAGCATACTCCGTGAACGTAGCTCAGATTAATGCCATCTGCTATCTATGATCGTACCAGAGAGTTATGCTTGACCGCGGGCAATCTCCACTCCATCGCGTACGGTGAAATCTGAGTCCATCGTGCAAGCATATTTTTACATATGATTGGACAAATTGGCATGTGGAGGCGACGATAGGCTCGCGCGCTTTGTTTTGGACTCCATGTGGCAGTAACCCGTATCACTGAAGTGTGGTTATACGTATTTTGTTTTTGCTTTGGCGCTTTTTAAGACATTATATTTTATAAGTTTAAGTTTAAAATGAGGGTCTGTGAAATAAAAAAACTTGTTATTAGTAATTTAAGTTTAGAGGAAAAAGTCGAATTGAAAAATAACGGACGTCCAACACCAGGGCTGAATTTAGTTCAGGTGCAGAAAGAGTGCAAAAGTAGGCCGGCTTTTATTCGCAAATTTGATAAAAACATTTATGATAAGACCCTGTGGAATGGATACAAAATCACAACCATACTCAAGTTTGGAACGCACATAAGAGTAGTATAGTATTTTCAAAGCATCAATGTTAGTAAACGTTCTACAATTTCTAACTATAAATCCATACATTTTCATTGCTTCACCGATTTTCAAGGAAATATGTTGGTTGAATGATAGTTTATGATCAAACAGAATGCCAAGATCCTTATAAGAGTCGGCACGATTCAAAACAATGTTTTCTATTTGTAATCATAATAAAGAATACATTTCTTTCCGCTATATGAAACAATTTTACACTTAGAAGAATTCAGGTACAATTAATTTTCATTACACCATATCAATAACTTGTTAAGGTCATTTTGTATCTCTACACAATCCTCAACACTATTAATATCCCTATAATTCTTCAAATCATCAGCAAAAAATAGTTTATGACTATCAAGGCCATGACTCAAGTCATTTATGAAGAGTAAAGAAAGCAAAGGGCCAAGGTTAGATCCTTGAAGCAAGCCTGACGTTATTAAATATGCCTGGGATTTAAAGCTATTCTACTCAACATATTGTTCCCTTTGCTTTAAATAAGATGAAATAAACCTTTGAGCTATTAAACTCATTAAAAGTTTACCAATGTCAGTATATGTCACAAATGTCATCTTGAATGCCAGTAAAGTTCTCAGTGTAATTTCGTCTAGAAAATTTTCCGGGTAGTTTTTTCGTTGCCAATTTGTGAGTTTTGTAAGGATTTTATAAGATCTTTGACCTAATATCTTGATGTAAAGTTGACTTTACGGATATTTGAAAACACAGTGTGAAGATTTGCGAAAATTAAATTTTAAATGATTTGATGAGCATGTCTCTCGATTTAATATATTTTACTCCTCTTTCTGCAATTTGTATTTCTAAGCAGTTTAAATAAAATATGGAATAAGCAGGACAAATCCAAGTGCTTTTCATATCTCCTGCAATCGACGGACTTACGAACTACAAAGAAAACTTTAATTCGACACACGGAAGTCGTTCAATATCTGGTAGCGCTCGCCTCGCCGGATCGAGTTATATATATATACGGAATTTCCCCTGCACGTGTGGTAAAAAGTTAATATGAAAATAATTCTCATACCTGGCATCGCTCTAAAACTCAGCGGGAATATTTATTGCCGTTTCATGATAGATCTATGCAAGCGCTGAATAGTTTGATTACTGGGTTCGACTATCCGCCTTCGTTCACTTTTTTTCTCCTTTTTTCATTTGTGGAACAAACTCATCAGACAGTCTACCTTGAAAATTGAAAAAAACTACCATATCACGTTAGCAATTCATATTTGTATGCATTTATTGCATTCCAAACGACTAAAGTTTATGTGTCTATTAAAATGTTAATACAAATGATATCTACACAGTTCTTAGTGTATATGGTGCACCACAGGGGACTGTCCTTGGACCTATCGTACTTCTTGTATATGTAAATGACATGAATTATACTTTAGAAGACTTATGTTAATTTTTTAGCGTTTAGTTAGAAGGGTGGCTGGTGCATAGTGTAACTATGATAGATATTTTGCTAGCAATAAGTAAAAATAAACAATAGTAGAACTGAATTTGCCACACAGTCTTTAGACTAATCGCACGATTTATAAGATTGGGCCAAGATGGCAGTCTATAATTATAAATCAATAATTTATCCTTTATTACTGTTTTTCATTATAAATAGTATACAATAAAATTTATTATACATCAATAAATTGGATTTTAAAAACCTTGAAATGGTTTTCTGTAGGACAAATTATAGCAAGAGTTTGAATGATATTAATTTATAAAATTAAAAATATAATTATTGTTTACACCATAAAGGATGTTATTTACCAGTCGAAGACGATTTTGCGCCCGAGCGGAGCGAGACTGGTAAATTATACTTAACTGCTACGTGGTGTATAACATTTTATCTGTTCCCACAGTTCTTTATGGTTCATGAAATAAAGATTAGGTTTTATTTTTTGGTATTTCTTGATCAATTCATTTTGACATTATTCGAAATTTTCAGAAGTCAAGAACTTCAAAGTCACCGGCGAGTTTGAGGAGTAAATACTCAATGATTATGTCAACTATTTTTATAGAGGAGAACGTGGATATATCAAAATACCCCAAGTTGAGAGCATTTTTGAAACGTAAGAATGACGGCTATACACCTAAAAAGTCAAACGTTTTTACAAGAGAACAAGACATTATTGTAGTTTCAGGTTCTAAAAATGGTATGTCACGTTCATTTACAATTACTTCTTTTCTGGGTGGTGTTTCTCACCTAGAAATTGTCAAGAAATATATCAAGATTAGACTGGAAATTAAAATTCAAATTTCACGCTTTTTTATGCGCTATGAAGCAGGTAGATGTTACAACCAACCAGTCGGCAAGAATACTCTTTCTATGATTCCTAATAAGATTGCACAGTTTTTGAAAGTAGAACATCCTGAAACATATACAGGCCATTCATTCCGAAGAACATCGGCAACGTTACTGGCTAATACAGAAGTTGATGTATTAGCAATCAAGAGGCTTGATGGGTGAAAATGAAATAGCCAATAGGATTCTTTACAATGACACTTGACTCCAGCTTCTAGTAGTAAGTCGCATCATGCTGTTTTAATGGATCAGTCAGATAATATTAAGCCAACAGTGAATGAAATGGAGCGGCCAAATCATTTTGAGAAAAATGTGACAATTAGTAAACGCGAGGAGAATAATTATCCAGGTTTTATAAATGTTACTAAATGTAATAACTGTACAATTACTATAAATAATCATTCAAAATAATTAATAAAATGTAGTGTTCATCAAATATTTATTTGCTCATAAAATATGCATTTATAACTCGAAATCGCTTTTTCCCTAGGGAGGTAAATTACTTCACTTACTTCCAGTTGTCCATAGCAACTTCCACTTCTATGGTAAAATCTACTTACCTCCTTAAAAACAATGTATTAATAGTCTATTTACTATAGTGGGAGCAGATAAAAACTAATGTTGAATAAGTTCTCTCTATTTTTTTCGTGGAATGTAATACTTTATTTAAAAAAAAATAGGAAACGTGTCACTGAAAGTATCCAAAAGTCGATCCATTTTTTGACATCTTCAAAAGAATGAATGTGTTGCTTAACCAGGCCATGTGTCATCGATCGGAACAAGTGAGAATCGGAAGGGGCAACGTCTGGTGAATATAGTGGATAGGGTAGGACTTCCGATTTAAGCATTTCCAATCAGGTTTTCACCAGTTTTGCAATACGAGGCCGAGTGTTGTCATGCTTCAAAATCACTTTATCGTGTCTCTGGTCGTATAGTTTCTTTCAAATCTCAGCTCAAACACATCATTTGGAGACGTTAGCTAACTTTCGTGATGGTTTCATTCGGTTTGAGCAGCTCATAATAAACTAAACCCAGTTGGCCCCACTAAATGCAGAACAGAAGCTTGGAACCATGGATATTCGGCATTGTTGACGATGTTGATACATGACCGGGCTTCTTTCGCAATTTACTACGCTTAGGATTATCGCAGCCTATCAATTTTTCATGGCCAGTCACGATAAATTCAAAAAACCTTTCCTTTTCTGCTGTTCACACTTACAAAGACGCCGTTCAACTCGTACGACACCCAATGTCCTTGCTTTCGAACAATCCTTAATGCTTTCAAACGCGTCGAAATTGTTGTCTGATCAACTTCTAACAACTCTTCATGAAGTAATTCCTCCTTCATATTCAAACTGTTTCGGTGCGCTAGAGCGTTCATTATCTTCAATACTAAAACCATTATTTTTTAAATTTCTAAACCAAAAACTGCATGTTGCTTGCCATAGATAGAGCATAGTCGCCGTAAGTCTCAACAAGAACTATGTGTTCTTCAACTGCAGATTTCTTTTAAATAAAGTGGTGCAGTAAAATTCCACGCAGATACTCTTTTTGGGTGTTTAATAATATGAAAAGAAAGTAGTTTACACTTCGGCAAAATAACATACACTGAGTTTCAAGTGCGCCAATATCCTTGGCGAGATATATGACCTTGGGTGGAGCGGGGTTGAGCGGGATTATTGCTCTTTATCCACTTAGCCTGAATTTTAAACTTGCTTATCCGCGATAATTTTTAAGATGCAAGCACACCAAGCAGCGAAAGCAGTAAGCTCCGAAACAAGGTAATTTTGACATTGCCGTTCGCGTTTACACATTCATTTGAACAACATTTGTCTTATTTGCCATTATTATTAGTAATTTTATTATCAAACTGCGGTTATTTCACTTTTGTATTATTTTATAGGTTTCAAATATTTCATAAATAAATTTTAAGGCAAGTATTTATGTCTACTTTATATTGACTCTAGCATTACAATGTAATGTACATTTTATTAAGTTATAACTATGAACTTATCCGTTGTGGAATACATTTCCTATTTACATATATGCTAACGAAAGCTCTCGTTGTATATTAGGAGAGGCAGTTTTTAAGGCTGATCATGTGGTACTATATGGGAAAATTGCGCAAAGTTAATTTAAATTTAGAAATTTATGTCTGCAGACTAGTGCCCTTACTTACTAACAACCCTCATGAAATTCAGGGAGTATTATCTATCGGCAATAATATTTTGAAAATTTCTTCAATGGTTTGATGAAAACTTAATTCTGGATTTTTCTTGGACCATGAAGAGCAACCTTGAACGGAACAATAATAGTTTGACAGTTTCTTCTTTCTATCCATAATTGCTGAAATTTTCCTCACACTATTTTCTTAAAATAACAGTGTTCAAAAAACGAACACTAAATTCAGTTTTAAATAAAATACAAAACGAAATGTCACACACAGAAGAAATATTTACCTTGTTTCGCTAGTATCACTTGTCACCGCCAGAGGGCGAGCTCTTAGCTGCATTCGCGAATAGCAGTTCTTTATAGGTGCATTACCGTCTTAAACTAAACGCATGCAATTCTGGTAACGCCATCTGTTGGAAAACAACGAGAATTTGTTCTACGTTTCTATAGTACTTGCTTATCTCATATAACGTACTCACTTGCAGGTGTAAGTATTATATAAATCTCTGCTTAATACATGCTTAGACTTGCACAATTCTTTAACTAATGATATACAATGTTTTCTACGTGTAAAAGTGTTTGTTAAAACATCATAAAATTATTTATAAAACGAATAAATAAATGGATATTATATTATTGCGGAGAAAGCATGTTGTTTTATCTCTGTTTTATTTTACCTAACTTTTTATAAAACTTGTATAATATACCTGTGGGTACACACGTCCGCAAGTGACCCATTTTAAGTATTACATCAAGAGGACAAAGAACAAACGCGGAACGCACCAGGGTTCCAGGAAAGGTCCACGGCAGATTGGCGCCAGGACCAGATACGTATACATGCGAGCGACTCTCCAGCGAACGCTCGCCCCAACAACACTTCTTTTCCACTAACTTTGTTTTCAATAAAAAAATACTTCTATTTTGCTGTTGAGAGAAAGTTCTATTTTGCTGCATACCGCAAGCAACCCCGAAGTAGTGACCCCGTCGTGATTGTTTCAACCGACCTGATCTTTCAACTGACGTAATCTTTCAACCGTGGTTCAGTGAAAGCAACCCTCATACCTATTACAATTAAGTCATTACGTGGTATATATTAGCTTGATGTGTCCATAAAATATATTTATTAAGGTATAAAAGTTTTATATAAAAATATTAAACCAGATAATGTATTCAAAAATGACTTCATTTATGGTTGAATTGTTTTTTTAACTTGCTTTTCGTATAGTGAATATTTAATGAATACGATTAGGGTGTTCTCATAAATAGGATAGACCAGTATCGATTGTAATAAAAGTTACACTAGGTAATCACCTAAATTGTTCGAAGTATTTCCTTCTAAATGTTATTACTGTACCTAAATTTTACTTTAAATCTTAAAAGTAAAGAATAAGCCAATAAAGGTCTATTATCAGAACTATTGTAATAATTTACCACAAGAGCTGGCCGTGAAATTTTTTCAAAATATTAAAATATATACACGTTAAACACAATACTCTTCCACTGGGAATTAAATTCCTTTCTTTTCTTTTTCACCCCCATTGAATTAATTTAATAAGAAATTACACTGAAAATGCTCAGGACGATACACTTACGAAAACACACGCATTGCAGCTGCTACAGTGAACGCCATGCCGCCAATGATTTTCTACTTCGGATGTCGAATGCGATTAATTCCAAGAACGTGACGCAGGGGTCTTCTTGGAATTCAAATATCGTACGAACTGTAAACGCAATGAAGGAATTACGAAATAAGTCCTTTCGACTGGGATTTTGAAACTTTTTGCCAGGTATCAAGAATTTAACGTCCTGGTGATGACCGAGTACCCTGAAACCGCTTTATTTCGCTAAAATAGAAGTATAGGTGGAATTTCACTTTTTTAAACTGCGCCGCGGGAGCAATAAAACTTAAACGTATAATTAAAAACCCGCAGAGGGCGATAAAGCCTCCTCGTATTAAATAATAAATGGAGTTTTTGTCTCGGAGTGTGTCTCTTCTCTGCGGAACAGGAGCGTCGATGATACAGAAATATTTAATGAGGTGAATAATGGATGAGGCCGATAATGCTGAATTAAAGTGGAAAAAAGTATACCTGGCGGACGCATTATTTTAAAAGCATTTAAATTTCTCAGCTATATGCTTAATAATTCAGGCGACACAGTCAATTTTACGGTCGTTCAGCTCCGCAGTACGCTGCTGGGGGATTTACACGCGACAGGCCATCTATCCCAAGAAAAGAAATTTCGTGGTGGTGGGAGTTAACTTCAGTAAATGTTAATTAAACATACTATTGAGAAATTATAAAAATAGTATAGAGACTAACAATAAGATCCCTACTTTATTCATGGGGAAGAAAACGTTTCTGATAAAAATCACCCGTAATGGTTAGTAAGGGCTCCACTTATAAAATATTTTGATAAAATACAAGACAAATAAGGCCTATCTAATTCTGATGAAATAATAGTCATGAGTAATGACTTCATAAATCTAACGAAAGCGCTACAAAATATATCAAATTAAAATCAACGTGTCTTGACATTGTGAATCAGAATACCGGCAAGCAGCAAATTGGTTTATGTCCATCCCAGAACCCTTCAGCATTATTAGTCTAAATAAAACAACATACGATACAAAAATATCTAATTTAATTAATGAATTACATGCTAAGATTATGTATAAAAATTACATGTTTTCAAGTAAATAATGAATTTTATCAACAAGAAAGTTGTGCTCGGCTTATAGGGGCTGCAAAAAAATTCCAAACAGGATATTTTTTTTTAGGGTTGCTTGGGGATTGTCTCTTGAGTATCCAATAAAAGTATCACACTCGAACTCTTGGTACGACTTCCGCTATGGGGGTGGGTGCCTAAACATTTTAAATTACTAAAAGTCGTAGAGCGCCAAATTCTGAACAATTTTTCCTTATCAATTTTTTTTGTGTCTCTAATACTTAAGGTCATCTTGCTCTAAAAAAATGTTTACGAAACCACCCCCATACCACAAGTCGTACCAGTGTGATCTTTTGGTTGGATACTCAGAAGGCAGTCTTCAAGCAACCCTAAAAAAATCATCCTGTACGGATTTTTTTTAAAAACATCTTTATTATATTAATAATATGTACTTGGATTTTTTCGAATAAAACTCAGTTAATAATTTAAATAAAAAGCCTACCATTTGGTGGAGAAATGTAGACTATATTTTTGCAATTTGACCTTTTACCATTGAGGAATTAAATGTTAGTAACAAGGAAGCAACAATTAAATTTACTTTGGGCATAGAAAACAATAATACATTTTTCTAGATTTATGATAAAAAAAAATGGCTATTCTTTAGGTCGATTATTAGTTCTTATCTGCACAGGGTAAAAAAATGTGAAATACAAATGTTGCCCGATTTTTTATGAAATAAATAAATAAAATGCGATAGGTATTTTAACTAAATCACACTAAGCCGTGAGAGGCCTAATTACTCATGGTAGGCCGTGACAGTGACAGGTAATGTCTTGACAATATTGTTATTGTTTGACAATTTGTACTTTTGTATTTTGTATTTAATTAAAATGGGTTACTCAAAAGTAGAAAATTGAAATATTATAGGAATTAAAATAGAGCAAAGTTCGTCTCCATACTCTATTTTAATTTCTAATATTTCAATTTTCTACTTCTGTGTAAGCCATTTTAATTAATAAATAACGATACAAATTGTTAATCAATAACAATGTTATCATGACATTACTACCTGTCACTGTCGCGACCTACTATATAACACTGTCCATAAGTAATTAGGTCGATATGTCAAAATATATTACAACTAAATCGTAATTTGAAAAAAGACAAAAATGCCTGAAAGAGGTCTAACAGTTACAACATGTCTTATTTTCTTAATAAAAAAAACTTCTTTTCGTTTTTCGACAGGGAACTTTTATCCAAATACGTAAAAATATACAGGGTGTTCCATTTAAATTTACAGTTAACATTCTGATGAACTTTATTTGTTTTCGAAAACTTCATAAAGAATCGTGCAACTTTTGTATTTCACATTTTTTATAACTAAAAACAAAAAAGTTAAGGGAGGTGTCAAAATATAGTGAATCACCCTGTACGCAAAAGGTGAAACGATACATGCTTTGTAGCTTATATCTCACCCGTACTTATTCAATTTTCTTCTACATTTAATATTTCTGATTTTTACTGACTATTGTTATCCAAATCGCTAATTTAATTATACACATTACTAATAAGGAGTTCGTTTTTTGTATCCTACGGAGTTAAGTTTGATTAATTTTTATTGTTAGATATGAATCCATGAACTTAAACTGCGAATTTATTAAAATAGCGGGCTACCGCCTCATAATTGGAATTTTAACGATTTCGTGTTTGGACCCAGAACAATAAAAGTCTCCCCCTTCTTATAAATATTTAGATATTACTTTAGTCGGGCAATAAAGGAAACGAACGAAATTGTCTGTGTGATTATTGTCGTTTGAGGCAATCTTAGGACCATAATCGCTGACCCATTAGACGGAAACGACGATTTTAATAAAGAATTACTTTCCTGGCTGTATTTCCCCTTTAAAAACACAGCAACATTACCGGGACGAGTTAAAAAAGGGTGCACTATTGAAATTCATATCCTCCCGTAATATCCCCGCTAACGACAGAGTTGGAGTTTAATTTAAAATAAACGTGTTTGCAGTAAGGACTTTTCAACATTTGTCCCCAACACTTTTTACCACCAGCACACGTATTCCTTAAATCCTTGATATCATTTGTATTTTAGTGAGGAAAAAAACTGATAGTACCATGTAATTAAAGCTATTGAGATATATTTTTCTGCCTCTTTTTCATTATATTATATTTATTAAATGGCAATTAAATAATATAATCCGGTCAAAATAGACATTTCAAATAACGAAAATTCCGACAGAGCAAAATTTTGGTGGAGACCTTGGGTACACCATTACAAATAAAGTGTCAAAAGTCCCCATCGATCCCATGTGTGCTAAAAAAGTTATTCGTGATCAAAGGTCAAAATTTGACGTTTTTTGGATTTTTTTCGAAAACGGTAGGTTTTATCAAAAAAGTAGTCCTGACAAAAATTATAGATCTTAAAATTATCTACAAAAATGGTCCTTATACTTTTTTTTTCTAAAAATCACCATTCCTGAGATATCGCGATTCTAATAGTTGAGGGAGTCACGTTCTACATGATATGCACACATTTCCACACCACCTGTGAGGTAGTGTACTTTGGCGCGGTTTTTTAACGTGCTTTCCCTGGTAGGCCTACTCAACGAACTCTTATTACGGAATTTTCAGATTTCTTTTAACTGCATGATGATTTATTGACATTGATATTGGTTATTGACTTTAACTGTACTTCTAATTTCTTTTGATATTTTAATCTGATTCATACTCTTCAAAGTCGACTTCAACAGTCATGTCTTCTTCGATTTCTTCTTCTTCTTCTTCTTCTTCTGCCTCTTCTTCTTGCTGGATGTTCATAAATTGTTCAAATGAAGATGAATCAGCTGTCTCTTCATCGAAATCACATTAATCTTCGTCTGTTGTATTCAATTGGACATTTGAGCAAGACTGGCTTTGACATACGATGGAGAACACAGTAACCATACTCTTCTACAGCCACATTTAGCACTACAACCTTTTTTGCAATTGCAAAAAATAGTGATTAGGAATTTTTCCGGAGCAGGTGGGAGTAAACTTTGAATCGGTTCCAAAGTATTATCTGCTTATTTCCAACCCCAGTCTTCTGCGTTCAGTTGATTGCCTAACCATGTCTGAACTTGATAGTATACTTGATACAAGTGTTGATTATCAGAAGCCGATGTTGGAGGAAGACAAGATAGTTGTACTTGTTTCTTGCTTCGTGTATTTTTTACAAAAGTTTTTACAATAGAGTAGCCAGATGTTATTCAAGGCCATTTGTGTAGAGGGGATTGACTAAGGGACTGAGTTTCTTTTGAGTGTATATTCTCAGAATAGTATAGTTTATACATATAAGAGACACAAATAGGCATTTTTACTTGTATTAAGTACCTGACTATGTATATACATGGCATATATGTGCATACCATGTAGAACGTGACTCCTTCAACTTTTGGAATCGCAATATCTCAGGAATGGTGATTGTTAGAAAAAAAAGTATAAGGACTATTTTTGTAGATAATTTACTACTAAACTTACCGCTTTCGAAAAAAAATCCAAAAAAAACTCAAATTTTGACCATTGACCCCGAATAACTTTTTTAGCACACATGGGATCAATGGAGACTTTTGACACTATTTCTAATGGTGTACCCAAGGTCTCCACCAAAATTTAGCTCTGTCGGAATTTTCGTTATTTGACCACAATTTTTATGACTAATTTGACCAGACTAATAGCACACATCACATTACCTTTTTTCTTCAAATGTAGTAAAGTTATTTAGTGAATAAGCCGTAGATGTTAAATATTTATTGTGCAGGGTAAGCAGATCTTTGTTTTCAGTGTAATTTACATGGAAAACTGTTTGTTTATAGGCGGCATATATCTTTGATGTTGTGGGAGCTGCACAAATTGAAATATACAAATGTAAATGATTTTGGATAAACACTTTTAGTCGCAATTGAAGATACAAAAACAAAAACAACACGAAAATTCACAGTTACGGGAAAATATTATGAAATACGAGAGACGTACATGAATCTTCGAACAAAAAATTGTATTGTACGCGCCTAATGTTTGTTTTAGCAAAATTAAAACATAATACAGTTTTATATCTAACACGGAAGAGAAATACATTATCATTCGATTACGTCCCCTATCAAGGCAATTTTATTGCGACGGTAATAGCGTTAGCCTTGAAACCCGACACCATCTCTCATACGTACTTCAATGTAATTACTGAGCTCCGGAACCCATCTTAACCGGGCTCCGATAATGACTTAATGAAGTACTTGCGCCAACAAATTTGACTACGCTCTATCTGATGCGATCCGGTCTATTGAAGGGCCAAGCCTTAGAGGACCGCCAAGGAAGCGTGCTAATAGGCCACTCGGATCATTTTGATACAGGGGGAAAGCCTTTCTTTCCTGAATTTATCTGGCAGTGCTCGGAAATACCTAGGTAGTTTGTGATCAGTTTAAGATGAGGAATAACACTACCAGTATCTAAAATATGCGGGAATATCGCAACAAATGGTCTAGTGGGTGGTAAAAGTTTAATTATTTATTAAATGATTAGTAAAAGACGAAAATACACTAACACTAGTAATAGACTCTTTTAGTGTGACCTCACATATTTAAGTAACCCGCTTTCTTACTTTTTGTTTTCTGAATTTGTCTAGTTGTGTGTAGTTTTAGTTTTTGATTTTGTTTTAATGTTTTTCGCTATTATGCATACAAGTTTATTTCCAAAATCATAAATGTATGAAATAATTTAAAACAAACATGGAATTTTTATTCGATATCCTTGAAATTAGAAAAAGAGACAATATTAATGTAATTGAAATCAGATTTATTTGCGATTAAATTATTTAATAGTTTATTGGATGCTGAATTTTTATTTTTAGTCAAAATTGATTATTTCATTCATTTGTTTACTTTTAAAATTCCTAGTTACATTAAAAAATATCGCAAACAGGGTTAATTTCTTTATTCTAATTATTTTTTTTATCTGTTGTTAGTATATGGCGTAGTAGTATGTAAAAATCTTCGTCACTTACCTTGTATTTTCGTTTCATGCCCTTGTTGTCCCTACAGAGCTTAGCCCGAGAACAACAAGGGACATCGTACTTCGAATGATACAAAACCAGACCGGACGGGCAAAAAGCGGCGGTCCCGGAAAGATTTCCAGTGGATTTAAATGAAGCGAACGGAAGATAATCGGGATAGAGGGAACGGGGGAGAGGGGGGACGACTGCGAGCAGGCCGCGCGATAAATCATAACGCGCGGCGACCTCAAAGTGTCACTCCGGCGTTCGGTCTTCATCAGTATTGATTAATATGCACTCCGGAGGAGATGCTGCAGCCGGCGGCGCGTGAAATAACGCAAAATTCTGCCCTGCCGGAACAAATGGGTGTCGTGACAGTGGGATTTGCATGAAAATTGACCTTTACCCTCGCAATCTTTTGACGGAATCATATTTTACACTCTCCTTTCGCAGACGTCATATTTTCTTCGGGATATCAGCCGCCAGGCGAATTAATCATTTTGAAAAATTGTGACGGGGGTAGAGGGTCTCGCTTTGGTCACACCTACGTCGGGAATCTTGATGACGTGTGTAGTTCTTCGCATTTTAAACTAGTTAAACATTAAAATAGAAAAAAAAAACATTACTTAAATATGTATATATGTAAAATACGTAAAAGTATGTATCTAGGAAAAGTTCATTTTATTGTAACATTTAGAATTTCGGTTCTGTTATCAATTATGGTTTTTAATTTGGACTAGCCCCACGTTGGGCGCCAAAAATGTTTGTACCGGAAAATTTTTGTCTATTATTATGACTGGAATTTCGTTTTAACTTTAAATTACACTTTTTAATTTTCATTGGCACCATGTAGAGCGCCAAAAATTTTCAATTATGGTTTTTATTTTTGACTAGCCCCACATTGGGCGCCAAAATTGTTTGCACCGGAAAACTTTCTGTGTATTATAATGACTGGAATTTCGTTTTAACTTTAAATTACGCTTTTTAATTTTCATTGGCACCACGTTGAGCGCCAAAAATGTTTATGCGTTAGAAGATTTTCATTTATAGTTTAATAAAAAAATTATCTACATTTTAAATTGTTTGGAAACCATCTGTATCTTAGCAGCAAACAATTTTCCTGCATGTAAACTCTTCTTTTGCTGAAGGTGCTATTTTACTTGAATTTATTGACTTAATTGAATTAATTTTATTTACATTACCCAGATTTCATTCTCCAGCAACACAATCTTCATGAATTAACTTTTTTTTTTTAATTAAAAGAACATCTATTTTCCCTCATTTAGCTATTGGTTATTTACTCTACATTTCCAAAAATTACATAAGTACATCTTATTTGTTAAATATGTTGCGTGATGCCTAACTTCTCTATTGGAAAATTCTGATAACGAAAGTTCAGTAGGAAAACTTTTGCTCAAATATTTCTTATAATTAAATTCAACTGTGCTTTGAGTTCTGGAATAGTGTTTGTATGCTGTTACTCGATTTTGGATAAGCATCCTTAATCAGTATCTCTTTTTATACAGTAACTAACCTTTTATATTTTTGACGTTAACTAATAAACTTTTTATTTATATGAAATAAATTTAATTCATTTTAATTTATTAAATGCAAGTGTTTGTAGTTTTTCATAAGCTTAAACTGCGTCTCTTTTAATTTTGTGAATTTGGTTTCTGCCGCTTGACATTTCACAGTTTCTCAATTTGTTACAAAATCGTTTTTTTTACTATGTTGCTGGATTGACTTGAATTACACAATTTCAAATGATAGTTTATGATCATGTTCTTGATTTTGAACTTTGCAAAGTTTGAACCCATGTTGTGTAGAAGGTTTTCGTTCATTTTGATCTATACTAACACTAATTATACTACGACATTTACACTCTCTATAATCATACTGATAAATTTGAATTAAAATAATTTCTCAATTTAATATATCTGTAACTTTTTCTCAGTGTAATTTATTTCACTGCATATAGAAATCCATTAACGAATGGAACGTACTTTTAACAAAAATTTCATAATACCCTTTTCAAAAATCAGAAACGAACGCGATATTCATATAGTAGAGTGGCTTTGTACTATGAGTTCGAAGAAAAAAATCACAGCAATAGGAATTAACTTTTGTTGCCGTGTGCATTGATTTGCCTTTTAACGAACAATACCGCAATTACAATTTGGTACGGGAGACAATGTTAATAAAATACCCGTTCGATTTCGAATTGAAAGAGTTGATGAGGGTGCATTTGTATTTGCATATTTTGTAATAAGTTTTAGGGTAGTTTAACGATTATTTTGATTATGGAATTATATTCTCAACTACTGGAAATATGGTATAAAAAAGTTAACGATTTCATTGCTTAAAAAATGGCGAGCATTTTTCCGAAAGTGTGAATGCTTTTGACAGTACATTTTCCTTGTTGGTATTGAGAAACGGTTGGTTGGTTGTTATTGTTGTCTGCGGATGCAAATTTGTGTATTTTCGATAGAGCTCTGTTGAACTAATGCCATAACTATCACTCAAGAGATTTTGTGAATGGGAGATGAACAAGTAGAATATCACTTTTTTCTTATCTATGAGTTCGTTACCTCTGAGCCCATCAGCAACAGTAAAAGCAATAGTAGTAGTAATGTTGAAATAGTTATTTTACACCATAAAGGTAAGTACATATTATTTACCAATCGAGGACGATTTTGTGCCCGAACGGAGCGATGGCTGGCAATAGAGTCCGAGACTGGTAAATTATACTTAACTGCTGCGTGGTGTATAACATTTTATCTGTTCCCACAGTTCTTTATGGTTCATGAAATAAAGATTAAGTTTTATTTCTTGACATTTCTTAATCAATTCATTTTGACATTATTCGAAATCTTGCAAAGTCTCCTTGGTTGTTTGGATTTTGTCGTTTCTAAGGTGTTTATAAACAAAGCTACATAAAAGTTGCAATTTTACTGGTTTTGAATTACCTATTATTTCCAAATGAGTGATTTTCAAATGGAAAGTGCAGCAAATGCTGTCTGCGAATTTTTATTGCCCGAGAAGTCGAAAGTGCGCTACGGACAAGCATATAGAAATTTCAAAGAATGGTGCCAGAACAAAAATACTGGTGTTTCTGAAATGTCACTGCTAGCATATTTCATGGAGAAGTCAAGAACATTAAAGTCATCGGCGAGTTTGTGGAGTGAATACTCTATTAAGTCAACTATTTTCATAGAGGAGAACGTGATATATCAAAATACCCCAAACTGAGAGCATTTTTGAAACGTAAGAATGACGGTTATACACCTAAAAAGTCAAACGTTTTTACAAGATAACATGTCAACGATTTTCTCGTTCAGGTACCCGATAACACATATTTGCTAATGAAGATAGTGACGGTCTTAGATATTGCAAGAGCATGCCGTTCTGATCTGATTTCAAAAATTTCGATGACATTATTGTAGTTACAATTCCAGATTCTAAATGTGGTATGTCACGTACGTTTACAAATTACTTCTCGTCTGGGTTCTGTTTCTCACCTAGAAATTCTCAAGAAATACATCAAGATTAGATTGGAAATTAAAACTGAAATTTCACGCTTTTTTATGCGCTATCGAGCTGGTAGATGTTATAACCAACCAGTCAGCAAGAATACCCTTTCTATGATTCCTAATTGCACAGTTTTTGAAATTAGAACGTCCTGAAATATATACAGCCCATTCATTCCGAAGAACATCGGCAACGTTACTGGCTAATACAGGAGTTGATGTATTAGCAATCAAGAGATATGGTGGGTGGAAATCAGAAACAATTACAGAAAGTTATGTTGCTGACAGTTTAAGTAACAAAAATTAAATAACCAACAGGATTCTTTACAATGACACGTAGACTCATGCTGGATCAGACAGATAATACTGAGCCTCCGGTGACTGAAATGCAATGGTCAAATCATTTTGAGAAAAATGTGACAATTAGTAAACGCGAGGGGAATAATTATCCAAATTTTATAAATGTTACTAAATGTAATAACTGTACAATTACTATAAATATTCATTCATAATAATTAATAAAATGTAATGTTCATCAAATATTTCTATTTATTTGTTCATAAAATATGCATTTATACCTCTCGATGTCCATAGCAACTTCTAGTTCTATGGCAAAATCCACTTACCTCCTTAAAAGCAATGTATTATTAGACTATTTACTATAGTGGGGGCAGATAAATGTAATTATCAAATGAATTACTAATCTTTTTTGAGTTTGGGTTTCCTTTTTAATTACTAAATTTATTTTTAAAAAACCAGAATATTTAAAAGTGATTATAGTTACATATTGCTTGTTGTTCGAATTTCAACATTGTAGGCGAATATTTAGCAATTTAAGGGAAACGTAAATTGTACAATGAAACTTTTATATTTTCGCGGAGCTCGTAAAAGAAAGTAAAGGCGGAATCCTTATTTGCTTTGTGTTAAATCGTCGATTTTCGGTGGACTTTAGCGAAACACCTTATTACCCCAGCGAAGAAGGAAAGGAAAAATACACAGACGACCGACAAGTCCGTACCCCTCCCCCCGGATGGAATTATCATATCTCGGACGATTATTGTTTGTTCCCTTTTTTTATTTCGCGCATAATCAAATATTAAAATAAAAGAAAATTTATAAGCAAATGCCAGACGCGAAGGCCTGATTGCCCAAGTCAGGAACACAAAAGAATACTTCAGTCACTTCAGATATTTTATTTTTTCCCTCTTCATCCGGTTCGGCATTCGAAATCTCGGGGCTTTGTGTGTCTCGACGCACTCGTCTCGAGTGGAGTTTATTTTCGGGCCCGAATTTTAACTTTCCTTTTAAGTTCCCAAATTATTTCATAATTGAACACGCTTTGAACCTTAAATGCGTTTAATATAAGCGGAGAAGACGCGCACGACAATGTAACTCAAAAGTTATTACTTCTCGCCGGAAACGAATTCGAACACACAAAGGCGCCATAAGAAATGTGAATTTTTAATGCAACTGATGATAAGAGTACATGTACCGGGAGTTTCAGAAAGACCTCCCGTAAATAGAGGGAGTGATAGTACTACAAAAAATAAGAATTTTTTGTCTTATGAACTAATATGTCTATCTCCTCTTGTTTTCGAGATACAGAGCGACAAAATAAAATTCTTTAAATAGAATTTTTACGAAAATTTCCAAACGGTGCGAAATATTTTTATGAAATTTGGTATTCCTCACTTTTTAAGAATGCCAAATACGCTGGTCTAATTATTTTTTGTATATTTCTAGAGGGCGCTAGTTATGCTACGTTCTTATTACATTTTAAGTGCAAATTTTTTAAGGTTAGGTTTTTACCGTTCGGGTTCCATTTTACAACGTACAATTTTATTTTCTAAAAATAACGTACTCTTGTTAGAACGTCCTAATGTGAACGGTTTTCGAGAAAAAAAGGCTTTTAATTAAACTCTTACAATATTACGGTGTATACATTCTTAGTAATATTTTACATTCTAATTGACCTTATATCAAAATTTTAGTGATTGTTAGTGATTATAGTTAGTAATGACTAATTACAGTCACTAAAATTTTGATATAAAGTTAATTAGAGTTTAAAATATTACTAAGAATGTATGCGTTGTTTATGAGACATCCATCAATACGTTTTGACATAGGCCTCCTTGAGAAAAGTAACTTATTTTATAAGGAGCGTTCAAATAAAAACGTGGTCGAAGTTGGCTCTGGCACATTGGACGTAGGGAGTAGCTTATAGCGCAGGCTGTATAGCAGCTGTCAATTTCAATAACGTTAATGACTATATAACTTTATTTTAAAGAATAATCGTGATAACAATAACAAACAATTAAAGGAGCTGCGGAAAGTGTCCCCCTCCTTGTTATAACAATAAATTAAAGCAGCTGCTGAAAGTGTCCCCCTCCTTGTTCCAAGCACTTTTCACACCTGTTCCTCAAAGAATTAAAGACATTTTCTAAGATGCTCGGGGTATTGTTAATTTCACGAATCTTGTCTATAAGTCGAGCTTGCAGATGGTTTAAATCAGGAATAGGCAGTTCAAAAATAGTGTTTTTAAGGTAAGGCCACAAAAAGAAATCACACGGCGTAATATCACATGACCTCGGTGGAAATTGATGTTCAGCATTGAGATTTATTAGTCGATTTTGGAAAACTTCCCTCAATATATTCATCGTCTCACCTGCCGTATGTGCCCTTGTGCCATCTTGTTGAAAGTAAAAGTTTATAAGTTCGTTTTCTTCCAGCTGGTTAACAAAAGGAGCGATAATTTCTTCTCTATACCATTGCGCAGTAAGAGTACTATTAAAAAAATAGGTCCATAAATCCTCCATCGATTGAGAGCACACCAAACTCCAATTTTTTGAGCGTGTAGAGGGCCCTCGACAAAGTTATCTGGTTTTTCAGAAGACCATATTCTCATATTCTGTGAGTTTACATAACCACTTAAATGAAACCAGGCTTCATCAGAAAAAAAGGTGATATTATGAAGTTCACCGTAGTTGTTTAAAAACCATTCACAAAATACAGCCCGTCGCGGAAAATCAACTTCATGAAGTTCTTGCTGACAAGTTAAACGATAGGAGAACAAACGCAAATCTTTTTTTAACACTGTGTGGCAGGTACCGACTGATACTCCCACCATTTGTGATAAAACACGTATAGAAGTTCTTGGCGCATTTTCCATTATTTGTTGGACATTTTCTTTTAATTCTTCAGTCCGCTTTTTAGGTCGGCCGCTTCCTTCTTTTCTTGTTACACTGCCCGTTTCACGAAAAACATTAACACAACGCTGAACTGCACTTTGAAAAATTTTATACTCAACAACGCCGGGAAATTGATTGTGAAATTCTATGAAACATTCCTCAATAGAATACTTCCATATTCCATCAATCTTGCGTCCATTTCTAAAGTAGGACACTTTTTGTTCTTGAGAAAATACCATTTTAAACGCTTTTTAAAACGAAAATATTCAAATTGATAGCGGCGATATAGCGCTTTGACAGATGACGTTTAAGTTCATTTGCTATACGCTACGCCCTACGTCCAAATTTTCAGAACCAACTTGACCACGTTTTTATTTGAACGCTCGTTACATCGCAATATTATAAGAGTTCAATTAAAAATCCTTGTCTTAAAAACCGTCCACATTAGGAGATTCTAACAGTTCATTATTTTTAGAAAATAAAATTATAAATTAGGCCAGCGTATTTGGCATCCTTAAAAACCCCGGAATACCAAATTTCATAAAAATATTTCGCACCGTTTGGAAATTTTCGTAAAAATTCTATTGAAAAAATTTTATTTTGTCGCTTTGTATCTCGAAAACAAGAGGAGGTAGACATATAGTTCATAAGACGAAATATTCTTATTTTATGTCGTACTATCAGCCTCTGTATTTACGGGAGGTCTGTCTGAAACACCCTGTATATCTTTCTCTTCTAATATAAACTAATCACAAAAATTAAAAGATAAAAAAGTCCTAAATTTTCATGTGATTTTCAAAAGGCTATACTTGACAAAAAATGGTCGTAGAACAATAACAGAAAAGTAAATTGAAGCTTGAAGTTTCTAGTTTCAGAATCTGAGGGTCAAAAATTTTTGTCATTGATTACCTTCCACAAATCATAAGAAATCCAGCTGAAAAAAATTTCAAAATTCTTGTTTCCCGTTCAAAATGTCCACAGGTTTATTTAAATTCATCTTCTTTAATTGGAGCTGTTCAAAGCTTTGTATGATGATTTGTCGCTGAATCTTTTAAAGTAAAAATGACTTTTTTGGCTTTGATAATTAATTACATTGAAGTAAAGACCATATACGAGAATACTAAGCAGATTTTGAAAAATTCAATTCGATACAAGAAACTTGATTCAAAAAAGGAAAACAAATGTATATTTAAGGATTATTGCTAAACTTGAGATAACGTTGCACGTAATGAATAGACTAAGGATATTTTCGCATTTTTTTAACGTCAAAATATCCATTCAAGAGTTCAAATCGCTGCGATTTTTGTTTCATTGTGATCTGATTGATTGAAACAGTCACTTTTGATAAAAATCAATGGATAAAAATGTTACATCTTTTATTAGGTAATTATTTACAATTCGAAATATTTTTTCACAAAAATCCAGTTTTTTTAAAAAATGAAAAAAATAATTTTTTATGTTTCCTGGCACAATTCATCTTTTTGTTTATAAATAAAAATGGAAATTCAACATCAAAATTAAGAAGATATAACTATTTTCCCAAAAAACTCCCGAAGTGTTTCTTAATCATTTTATAACTTTCCTGGAGTTGTGAACGAAGGTAATAGAAACCTTTTAGATAGATAGATAGATAGATAGATAGATAGATAGATAGATAGATAGATAGATAGATAGATAGATAGATAGATAGATAGATAGATAGATAGATCGATAGATAGATAGATAGATAGATAGATAGATAGATAGATAGATAGATAGATAGATAGATAGATAGATAGATAGATAGATAGATAGATAGATAGATTTATTTAGTTCAGATGCAATATACATCATGCTCAAAAATGAGCGTTGAACATGTCAAGTTAAAAAAAAAAACAGTGCAAATATGACAAACTAATGCTAACATTAAAATAAAAGTACAAAATCACATAGGAAAAAAATACAATAATAGAGCTGTCAGAACTGAGCCGTTAGACATAGGCGTACGCATTATTTATTAAAAAGCAACAAATCAAATTGTCTACAATACACCACCATCAACACTGAGGGATAATTGCGGCTCTCTCTGACAGCCCTATTTAGAAGGTTTTATAATAGCATAATATATTTTATTAAGATGTTTTATAAATTTGCAGGGCCTCAAGTGGCGAACATAAAGTAATAATAGTTAGTAAAGAGAAGTTCCACCATTTAAGGTTTTATAATTGTCAAGAACAATTGTTTGCTACTATAATAAACCATTATATTACTTTATAAAAAATAGCAAAATATTGTACATTTAATATTCAATATTTAAGTTGAAAAATGTGACACCAAATTCTTTTTTTCATACTATCGAAAGGCTTAAATTAATTTTAGGTCTCTTTAATTATGAAGACTGATTAAGTAAACAATATGTATCTCAGACAAACAGGGTACATTTTCTTCTACAAAGCGAGTTTCTGATTTAAAATAATTAAACTGTTAACAAACACATTTTTCATTTATTTTCTTGGGGAAAAGGACTTTTTCTCTCGATGAGAATTTTGGCCTAATTCCTGCTTCAAAGTTCGAGAACATTAAACTAAGCAAATGTATATGTGGTCTGTTAGATCTATAGCAGAATTTTCTACACACAGAAACACAGTAATACCACATAGTGATCATGTGATTAATCTGATTGATTGAGCCAAAATAGTGTAAATTTACACTTTTATTTCTATATTCACATCAAATATAGTGTAAAAATGAATAAAGATGAGTAATACATTTTAAAATGTAACATTACGAGGTAAAAGGTGGCAATACATTCAAATGCGCAATTCTACTCAAAGTATGGTCAATTCATGTACGTTTTTTATTATAAAATTTTATTTGGACACACACTTCCAATGTTACTAAAAATCCTAAACAACTACCGCAGCGACCCCTGTAATACGAAACACTGCAGTAGCGCTTGCACTTGAACCCCTTAACCGTCACACTATCCAAAATCCTCACTATTCCAGTTGTCTCCCGCAGCTTGGCCCATTGACCTCTCGCAGGGAGGCGGCTGTACTGCTCCCGTTACATTGTTGACCCTGTAATTGGAATTTCTGCGGGCGAACATCCGAGACGGGAGCCCAAAGTCAAACAACTATGATTGTTCAAGAACCCAGGCCATTAGCCAGGAACTTGTCGTCGCGCAGGCATTTGTCAGCTACCGCGAGGATTACGCTACGCTAGATGCAAGAAATTTAGAATTGCAATACTCTGATTTTTCCTGTTTTTTACACAAATGTAAGTAGTTTTAAAACGTGTTTCTTATTTATTTATTTTATTTATTTCTCTTTATTTTTACGGGTAAAAAGTATGCCTGGACTAGCCTTCAGACACTGCTATTAAAGCCAGATTATCCGATCCGCAAAAAAATATAGACTCAATTTAACGACGATGAAAATAATTACGCGACGCCTCTCCCCAACACCCATTCCGCCGCCGCCGCCGCCCCCGACCTTTATGTGATACTGCTCGCCGATGCTACAACAGATATAAGTTGGTAGTCAATATCTACCGTTAAGACAGCTGCTCCTCACGAATTGATTTCCTCGCAACCGAAGCTGCGGCGGTTGGGGGGCGAGGGGAAGAGATTTCCTTTCCGGTTCTCCTACTTATATTTAATGATTCGTTTCATGGCTTTCTGCTCTTTAATGCAACACGGTTCGGTGAGGAACGCCAGATATTTCCTCGCCCCTCGCTTTGATATTTTAAAATATCGCACGGTTTACTCTGCATATTTTACAGAAATTCCACGACGTAATCAGGAAGGATATTTCAGATACACGTGAAGTGAGGTCTGTTATTATGCGTTATAGGCAAATATGTTAGGACAAATTTTACATTTCAAGACTCTTAGTCACGATGGAGGAAAGTCATCTAATATTACCTGAGTACCTAAATGTCACTTAACAACAAAGTAGGGATTACAAATAAAATGTTCGTATTGTCTAACATCCTCAAACAATTCTTACCTATATAATTCTAATATAATTCCTCCACAATCTAAAAAATTTATAATTTCACTTCATTTGACATTGTTCACTAATAAATTTTTAAAGTAAAAGACAGGTTTCCTTAATCAAAACTAAAGTAAAACTGATAATTGCGAAAATTCGCTTCGACACGTCCATTTCTTGAGTACATAACTTTCGGTTCTTATCTTATTGGCGGGCTCCCTGAATATCGGGGGGTTGAAATGGCTTAACTATACCATGTTAATACCAAATTGACTGTATTCACAATTGTATGCATAATTTTGTGATTAAACTGAACTTACAAGTAACCCTACACCTTCCTCTTGTGACTCCGTATAGCAACACCGGACGGATTAGTCAATCTCATTTAATCTATTCTTATAGCTTGGAAAATCCGCCTAAAAACCAGCTATTTGATCTATTATTATTTTCCTCACACCATTCTAACTACTTATTTAAATATCTTGGAATTCCTACGTCTTTTCGAATGTATTTCGCGCGTTATTAGAAATATCGATTTTTTCCTTCACTATGGGCTAAACCGACACAGTTAGTCGATACCGGATGCCCAACATATGGCCCCGACGATCAAAGTTTACTTGTTCAAAATCATTGCTAGATTGCATGAGGCCTTCTCCGAAGGACTACGATGGTCGAGCTTTAAAAATTTATTACTCCCGGTGACAAGAGGCGCCAGTTTCTCAATGACTTTATAGTGAAGCTAAACCCACTTGAAAACCCTTAACTTTTAAATGATTATTATTGGCTGAGTTGACCCATTCGTTTCGAGAACCAACAAATAATCTATCATGAGTCCCGGTTTTTGTTACACTGTTTATCCCAATTTTTGGCTTGAGTTTGAGAAATTAAATGTTGTTAATTTGCCTAACTATAATCTTGTATCCTCGTTCTGTAGAAAGGGCGTTAATCGACATGGAGGTGTTGCTATTTTTTCAACAAAAAATGTTCATGTCTCTAAAGTCGACGTTAGTCGCTTTAGCTCTGAAATTCATGCCGAATTTTGTGCCATCGAAATAGTAAATTCTAATTGTTTTTTATTAGCTGTATACAGATCTTCTACTAGTGGTGACATATCGATTTTTATAAGTAGTGTTTGCAGTGTTATTGATTATTTCACGCGTAAATATAAGTACTTATTATAGGAGATTTTAATTTGGACATTGACGCGGATACATATCACAGTCAATATCTTAAGAATTTTTTGTTGATGTATGGTATGCAACCTTATATTAATGTACCAACTAGGATTACTGCAACTACTAGGTCCTGTTTAGATAATGTAATCACCAAATTTTGTAGTGATACTATTGAGACCGGAGTCTGGGATATTGATATATCTGACCACGCTGGTGTTTATTTGACTGTTAAAAATAGTGGCAATTCTGATAGCCATAGAATAAATCAGCACCTGTCCAGACGTGCTTAATCTCAATTGTACTGATTTAATTAACTTCTTCCTGAACAACTTTATCTGTGTCGTGAATAGTTGCTTTCCATTTACTGCTACTTCTTACAGAAGTGGAGTCAAGTGGTATACCAGGGAATTGAAAACGTAAGGTAACTAGATCTAAAAGGAAGTTTAAAATTACTAATGCCGTAGAAGACTGGGAATCGTACGCACTCATTCGCAAAAATTACAAGTCAGAATTAAAAAATACTAAACGTTTGGTTTATGCTAAAATGATACTAAATTCTACTAACAAGACTAAGACGATATGGGGTCTGGTTAATTCTGAAAGAAAATGTAGAGACAACTTGGCAATGTCTCATCTAACTCCTAATGATTTCAATAGTTTCTTTACATCAATTCCGGATATTATTGGTTTAACCATTCAAAATATGAATGTTGATCCTTTAACTTATTTAAATAATGTTCCAAAGCCTGTCTCGTAATTTTTTTTAACTGCGGTTTTAGAAACAGATGTCCGCGAAGCCATTCTACATCTGAAATATTCTTCTTGTTATGACTATTATGGCTTGGATAGTCGTTTGATTAAAGTATCCCTGGAATCACTTGTTGCTCCACTGACTGTACTTTATAACAAATGTATTGAAGAGGGTACTTGGTTGTACTCTCTTAAAATTACCAGAGTCCTTCCTTTACACAAAAAAGGTTCGGTTGATGAAATGGACAATTATCGTCCCATTGCCACTGTACCGATTTTTTCTAAAATATTTGAAATTCTATTAAAGGAGAAGCTTCTCTCTTTTCTAGAAAATCAATTAATATTTGCACCTTCACAATTTGGGTTTAGGAGGGGTTTCTCAACAATCAAAGCTCTACTAGCTGTAATTGAGAATGTAGTAAATGGACTTGATAGAGGTATGATGACAAATGCCGCACTATGCGATCTCAGCAAAGCATTTGATTGTGTGAATGTGGACATTCTGCTGCGAAAACTAGAGTACTATGGTATCCGGAGTAATGAATTGGATTAATTTCAATCTTATTTGACAAATAGAACGCAGTGCGTTACCATTAACGATAATCAATCTACGCTACTGGTGGAGTTCCTCAAGGATCAGTATTAGGACCAGTGCTTTTCTTATTATATATTAACGACTTACCTATTAATATTCCCAACAGTACTTGTATCCTTTTTGCCGATGACACGACTCTTCTAACTCCAGGTGGGATTGAACAAAGTAGAGAGAGCCTGTGTGTTATTAAATGGTTCTCAGCCAACAAATTGAAACTAAATATGTCTAAAACCCAACATATATTGTTCACTTTAGATAAAGTTTGTACTAAATCTAATTCTGTAAAGTTATTGGGAATTACATTTGCTTCTGCTTTGAACTGGAATGCCCACATCGACAATCTATGCTCAAAGTTAGCTTCACAGGTTTTTATTATGAGACAGTGGCGTCCTTTTGTTAGCAGTGATGTTATGCGGGTTATTTATTTTTCACTCGTCCATAGTCATTTGCTGTACGGTATATGTTTGTGGGGTAATGCTAGCTCGGTCCATAGAGTATTTGTTTTACAGAATGCTGCGGTTCGCCTTGTGGCGGGTGCATATAATTACACACCTAGTAAGAATATTTTTATAAATTATAGAATATTACCTGTGCCGTGTCTCTATTTGCTAGAATCACTTAAACTAGTTCACTAGAATTTGCCTAATCTACCAACTCATATGGATACACATAATTATGGCACTCGACATGGCACGGATATTATAATACCATTCTCTCGTATTAATATTACGAATAATAACAAATTTAGAGTGGATTTGTAGATTGCCATAAAGAATTTTGTGGAGAAAAATTACCTCGTGATGTAACATAATCTCAAATGTACCGGAAAATCGTGTTTTTTGCACTTTTAAGTTAGGATATCTCTAAAACCAGATGTGATGGAGCAATTCTGAATTCGGACTCGGCCTTTGGAAAAGCATACCTTTTTTCGAGTTTAGAAGATTGGACAAATTTTGTTGGATTATCCTTTGGATGGTATTTTTTAAAAATTCTTTGTAATTCGTAATTTTCTGAAAGTCATCTACAACACCACCAATGAATTAAAATTATCCCGCCCGAAAAAAGTAATGGGTCGCTATAATTCCTATAAATTTTGGAAGAATAATATGGTGACGAACTAGACGAAAAAGTAGATAGTATATGTTAAATAAAACGGCTGTAATGTAGTACAACACGGGCAAATTGTTTGGGAAAACTAAACGTTAAAAAAGCCCTTTCATTATTCCTGATTACTGGGAAATTCCAATCCCCGCAATTCGCATCAAAGCGCCGAACCGGATCCGACGATAAAGTTAACGCCGCAGAATTATCTCGCAGCAAAACAAATATGCATTTGAAAGGGTAGTTTGCAATTCCTCTAAAATATTGTACCTCGGGGAGGCTTTGAGATTTAAATTTATATCTATTAGGACTTTGATCATTGTCTAAACTGTTGCTTTAATGTAAATACCATTATTATTTAATGTTGGCATTAGGGTGGATCTGGAGCTTCAATTTGTTGAGGCACTAAATATCTACTGCTATATTTTGAAAGGAGTATTCCGGAAAGATCTTCAACAATGTTCAGCTCTCAAATTTAGAAACGACATGTGATTTATTTTTATTCTATATCAGTTGTCTATAAGAGGTGTTCATTTTGTTAAGTGTAAATTCAATATGAAACAGAATAACTTGAACTTTTAACGTGAGGAAAACGCTGCACAGTAAAAACATAATGTTTAATTAAAATAACTAAAATAAGTGAGATTGAGATGTAGATATAGATTCTGAGTATTATTTTATTATATTTTCTTCAGAAGTAGGTACTGCTATATCAATTTATGTAAGCGATATTTTCTTTTTATCATAAAATGTTACGTCTGTTATGCCACTAACGTATAGTCAGGTTCTAATTAAATTTTAAAAATCTATCATATTGTTTGTGATGTGTATGTATAATACGAATCTTTGTATTTATGCAGTTGGTATTGTAATGCTATTACCTGTTTATATACTCAACAGTTGCTAATAGTTTGTAATTCGTTATTACATGGTCGATGTATCTAAAAATAAAAGGCATTTTCTCAATTTATCATTTGTGATTGTATCGTCCTTTAAAATATGTTTTTTTCTTTAGGATTTGTGACTATGGCCTGATCTTGAATAGACGTATAAAACCACAGTTTCAGGATATAACTGCCTTTTCTGTGGGAATCTGTATGTTTATTCTTTATCTGTTTGTTCCGGATTGTCAATATTATAGCGTCTCCTATGAAGCAGTTTGGACGACCAATTTATTTTCTTCCGACCTATTGAATTGAAGACGAAGGACTATTTTTCCGTCGATAGGTTTAGAGGTGTACCAATTTTTATGTATTTCTACTGCAGACTTATATACTGTGTTCCAAAATAATGGAACAAAATTTATATTTTTTTCCAGTTGAAATTTTAAAAAATCACTGAAACGGGTCAATTAGTAAATAGAAATTGTCATTTTTCTACAATATTATCTACTTTTTTTAACCACGTCTGACAGACCTATAACATTACTGACATTTTTTTTAATAGGACGCTCCACATTTTATAGTATAAAGTTGACGAACGGTCCACCCCTAAAAAGATGCTTAGAAAATCAAGGTCACCGACCACGAGGAGAGGCCAGGATGTAACCTTTTGTAATCGATGCATTGAGTTATTGCGAACAAAAAACCTAAGTAACATCTTTGTGTCCGAGTGGCAGGTAATTTGTTATTAACAAAAAAGTTGCAAAACAAAAATACTGCAAAAGGTATCGCTCCTAGGTAAATTTGGCAAAAATAAACACTTTTTGTCTCTTGACATTTTTTCGTAGAACGCTTCCTTTTCGAGCTAGGGGCAATTTAATGTCGAAAAATGACTAAAAGTTGCCAACTTTAAAAATTCATATCTCCTACCAAAGCCTTCGGAACGTTCAAAAGCGCAAAATGATCCTCGAGACATATACTTTAATGTAGTATTTTTTTAAACCCGCCCCTTTTTTTAACCCGTTAAATTTGCAGTTGAATTTCGGCCGCTAGTGCCCACGCGCCACCCCTTTGTGACAAAGCAGGAATTGACAACTACACAGTTCAAGTACTTATTAAAATCACACACTTAAGCTAATCATTTTTTGCTCGAAAACGAAGCAAGATATCAAAAAGAGTGAAGAGACAAAAAAGTTGTATTTTTTATTGCACAATTGGAAAAACATATGACACCTAAGAAAAAGTAGTGACGTCTCATATGTTTACTTATTAATTAGGAGTGAGTCCCCGGACGCCGCTGGAATAGATAAAATATATCAAATTACGTCAGAAGACGTCTACCGTTTTTATAAACAAACATACCAAATTTCAAAAAAATCGGAATTAGGGTTCTCCAGATATTAGTAGTAAGAAGCATTTTCGGACATAGGTTTATATGAACTTTCTTTCTTATTTTTGGTCAAGGAACCTCCCCCTGAATTTTTTCGCAATATTAATGGGACACCCTGTATAGCATGCCTGTATAGCATGCTTTGTTTTACTTATTACCGTTAATGTGTTTTTATTATATTAATATTTCTATTACTCTTATTACATTTTGTCTTATAAATATGGAAATGTATGCTTTGAGTCTCAAGCAGTGCAAGTATCTCAATGCTAGTCACACATGTAGAGGTTTTTTCATATGAGTTCAGTAAGTTTCGATGTTTCTCATTTCCTCGTCTTCAATAAAATCATAGTTTTAGAGGTCAAACCAATTTTGACGTATATGTCTCTACTCAGTTTCTCCTGATTACTTCTATGGATTAAGATATTTTCTATATTCAAAGACAGATTACTGAAGTCACTTTCATTTGAAATTTCGGTCCCTTATTTGCCGACCGTGCCTCCCGCACACTTTCTCCGTCCTTAATTTTATCCCAGTAACCTTCTGGTACGCAAATCGGGCCTCCTAATTTACTTAACAGCAAAAACCAATTCCGCTGAACGCTCCTCTCCCATTCACGCGTCCCCGACTCGGCCGACACCTCCAGCGAGCACCTTTTGTCAAGTTAAATGTAATTGACAGTCGGCGGGGGCGCGCGTAAAGCCGTTTTGTACCGGGTTCTCGCTGGCATTGTGAAGAGTGCGACGAGGGGGCCCCACTTCGCACCTTGGCTGACACTCAACGCCGTCCTTGAGAGGGTCCTGTCGGGCGGCTGCTTCCTTTCCCAACACGTTGGGAAACCTTGTAGACTTAAATATGGGAAATTAATATTTTACTAGTTTTTACTACGATAATCAGTTGTGATTCGCTTTCTGTTGTTTTTGTTGTTTCCCGAATTGCGTTTATCAGTGGTAACAACTGATGGGTTATAATGACCATTCTTAAAATGAAAATGAAATCCAGTTTCATCTAAGAAAGTACCAATATTCGTGCAGATGTAGTAAAAATTTTACTATTATTTAATTGATAATAATATGCACGTAAGAGCATACGGTCGCGATATGTACAGAACCTTAAGAATATGACAAAATGTCACGTGACTATTGCTGAGACCGAGAAAAATTGACTAACATTATGAAAATATCACATGAACTGGATTGTCTTAAATTGATAACACGATATTTTTGCAAAAAGAACTTTTTATTGATTCTTTACAAATATCCTGAAGGAAGAAATAAGTAATTAATTGATCAATTAATTTTAATAATAAATAATTATATTGCAAAATTGATAACAAGTGCATCATTATAGCAACCATTAATTGACAGGGTCCTATTTAGAAAAAAGAAGTAATGACCAAAAACAGGCAGTTCCCAATACATTTTGCATTCAAATTTGGTCGACGTCTTGCCAAAATTGGAAAATATCAGGCAAATCGACATAACAGGCGGAGCAAACAAATAATACGTAAATCAAGATTGGAAAGAAACAAATAATAAGTACCAGAATAAAGACTGTAACAGCGAGTTAAATAGGAAGTAATATATGTGAAAGATTAGTATGTAATGTAGCATATCCTTTCAACAACACGTTTTTAATTAGTTTTTTTTGTAATATTTTGATATAATACTAAATTGTAGCGTTTTAAGGTTGCAGTTTAGGTACAAACTAAATGTTAACTATACATGGTCTAAATAGACATAATGCTTCTTTTTAATACTGGGAAATATTTATATCTAAACAATATTAAAATAAATGAATTATTTAACCAAAATTATTAACTTTATGCCAAGTATACTCAAAATAAATATGCAATACAAAACACTCTTTTACTAAATCTGTATAGATTATAAAATTAAGGAGGATCGGGTGCGGGTAGGTGAAGCGGGACGCGGGGGGCTCTATATTTACCGTGTTATAAAATCATTGCTGTCAATGCAAAGAAGAGTATTCCTTATGACTAGAATGTAAATAGATTGAGATACTTGCTTGTAGTGAAGCTCAAAAAGTAAACATTTATCGGGTATGGTTTATTTTTATTTAGTAAAATAACATTATTCTTTAATGATGTATTGGTTCTTGAAGTTTGATAAAAAAAGTGGACCACTCTGTATAATAATATTAAAATCAACTGTTTTTCTCTTTAAGGATGGAAACTGATTCACCCCTGGTTGTCTATATTATACCGAAAAGTAGTAGAAAACAGACATTTTTTTATTCCAATATAACTTTTTAAAGCAATGGAAGAAAGTAGTATTATTTCATATCACATTTGGCAAAGTATAAACAAAGACAGTAAAGCAAAAATTAGTTGGGATAGGTTGATAATTCGTAAGAAATTAATTTCTAAATATAAAGGTTTTTTGGACTTTTACAAATAAACGATTATTTCTTCATAGTATTACAGAATTATGTAATTTTTTATATAGTTGCCTTTTAATAAATAAACTGATTACCAGAGAGCGGACAATTTGTGACTTTAACCTTGAATATAGATATGTCATTCATAAACCTAGATACATTACCCATGACGCAGTGGCGTGTCGGGTATGCATCGGAAATTTACGTGATAATTCACGAAAATTCCACGATACATACATTTTTAGGCGTTATAAAATATTTAGAAAATCAGAAATTGTATACTACATATTTATTAAATAAAGTTCGGTTAAAAATAGTGTCGTTCTTTTAATTGGAAATTAGGTGTCAATGTAACGAATACCCTCAGGCGACGCACATGATAGAATAGTCCAACTCACGCTCCATTCATAACAGGGCTGCAGTTTGAATTCTGACCAATAGGAATTCGATAAACGCAACCGATGTCGATGGATGGACTAGAGATGGGCGCGAGTGTCATTTCATTTCTTTACAACTAAATTAATTTAATTATTTTCTCGTTATTTAACCTGTTCACATGATTTATGGATTTTAAATAAAGGGTACAAATCTTCGCGAGGATAATACGATATATTTGCTATATATAATAATTATATTTTGCATAGTTTATACACAATACATTTTTGAACACGTACACATCTCTACCAAAATTTGACCTATTCTTCGGGTTAAAGTCACACATTGTCCGCTCTCTACTGATTACACTTTATTTCATAGTTTGTTTAACACTTTATTATTTAAAAAGTTATATTGGAATAAAATTATTGAAAAATATTCATTCGTAAATGACATTAAGTCTGACCTTTAATTCGCTTGATTTGTAATAGATGTCGCACTAGTAAAAATTAATTTTTGAATGGACTCGGGTTATTTATAAAGAACAGTTGTTGTATTGTGGTCAATTTGGTATAAACTGATTCTGAATTGGTAGTCATCGTTTCTGTTAATTGATACGTAAATATTTAAAGAATGTCACGATCATTTTAGATATATTATTGTATAAAAGTATATAACATATAACTACAGTGCAAATCCATACTATTTTATAAAAACATTTTTATTTTCAATTTTATTAGAAAAAGTAATTCGTGACAAAAAATATTTTGCTTTTTAATTGAATATAATATGGTTGTCATGAGAAACTTTAATTTTATATATATACAGGGTGATCAGAAATTTAACAAAATTAATAATGTTGAAGAATACTCTGCTTTTGTTTTTGATAATATAAAAAAATGTTAATAAAAAAAGTTGTTCATAACGGAAAGTTATATTATAATTACGATTTGTGAATAAAGCGTCTTACTTTGGTATAAATAACATATAGACTTCGTCCGGTCATATTTAACTGTCTCTGTATCTGAAAGTGAGAAAATAATTTTACCAGATAATATTTGTTATAAACATACATAATTATTATACATTTTTACCTATCATGCTTTTGATTTACCATAATGATATATTTAGTCATATATAGGGTGCCACAATAGTGCGATAAAGTCTAGTATAACTGCCTGTAGTAGTGATACGAAAAAAGTTCTTTGCTCAGATTCACATTTAAGCATTCAGAAAATCTTGTTTTTGGACTGAAGACTTTGCCCTATACAACTATAACTGAAAATAATTATAAATTTTGTTACACTATTGGAACAGCCTGTATGTGCATTGCAACAACAATATGTCATATTTTATATGTATTACGACTAAGTAAGCAGAAAGTCCATTGTCGCATATGTAATTTTTATGTTCAACTAATCAAATACAATACCTACATATTTATTTTAATACCTATTATTTACTTGAATTTAGTACTAGATACAACTATGCCTAGCAAATTTTAATACTTACTCTGTTAATGTTTTTTCTTTCATTTAAAAAATAGTAAAGTCGACAAATAAAATATTTCGCAGTCACAACGCAACAATAAAAGATAACAGCTCAAAGATCCACACAAGCAATAACTACATTCGCACCTGCTCTAGTCCGAATCCATATAAGTACTAAAATGTAGAGTATAATATGAAATAAAACTTTTAGTTGGTTGCAAATGTTATAAATTTATACAACCACTTTCCATCCTCCTTTTATGTAAATATGTACATAATACTTAATATGTAGAGCAAGGGTCGGCAACTGGCGGACCGCGGTCCAGGTCCGGACCGCGGAAGGTAAAATACGGGACCGCCAAAAATTTTTTGAAAGTATAAATTACTCAAATAAATTATTTAAAAAATATTTTTTACGTCTAAGTGCCAATATTATTATTTTTTCTAGTATTTTACAATTGTGTGAGTGTGTGAGTTCTTAATGGTTAGTAAGCAGATTAAATTTGAGTCCAAATTAAAATAAAAAAATAATATGAATTTTTTTTTTGGACCTCGTTACAAATTTTCAAAAGTATCCGGACCCCACCTAAAATTACTTGCCGATTCCTGATGTAGAGGATAGAAAATAGAAATATTTTCAGAACAAAAAACCGGAGACCGCAAATTGAAGTTTTTATTATTTTATTACCCTTCTCTTTTCGTATGCAATTATGCGATAGCACCAGAGTGGGATCGTACTATTTTTACTATAAACGTATTTCCTGTAGCGACATCTATATGAATATCGTAGTACTTTGTTAGATGAAACGGGACTTCAATTTCCGTTCTTAAGCTTGAAAATTTTGTTTTGAGTGTGCAAAATCTTAGAACATTTTCCCGGTGTTTGAAAAACGCATGGTATAAAAATATACTTAATTAATTTCTAGTTGATGACTGATTTCTCAGACTGAAGTCTGAGGACAAAACTAATTATAAAAGCCCAATCTTATTGATCATAGCACTAGAAACAACCGTCTCAATCTCTCCCCGACGAGATTCCATAGGGGTCTGGGTCGGGACAAACGAAGAACTGCGTGGACCACGGGAACACATGCAGGCCCACTCCGAAAGTTACCCCTAAGCCCGTGAACAAACGGAAGCGTGCGGCACAACAAATCATTAACCAGCGCCGAAACAATTAAACTTTCGCCCGGTGGACGGAAAAAGTTTCCGCCGATTATCGCCCAGCTGGCAGTTTCCACACGGCCCGAACCCGAAAATAAGAGCATCGCCCCAGCGCAGTCATCGCGAACTCCCGCCGGCGCCGGTGGTCAGCGATTGCACCAGTTAATTGGGTCGTTGTTTTCGCTGCGGCTATTTTCGATGTTTTTGCAGCTCTCGCACTTGATTTCATGTAACCGGTAATGCGATTAAGCTGTGGGAAAGTGCGGACTGTGCGGGAGTTGCTTCCTTAAAGCTCTTACCTGGCCAAACAACATAATTCGCTTTCAATATACTGTCACAGTTGCCTCCCGAGTAACAATTTAAATACTGTTTAATCTCGTTCTTATTTATAGTGGTTCTATGAATGAAGCATGTTTTAAAAGAGGTGTATTTGAAACCACATGTATTTCCAGAGTTCAATGATTTATTATAGGTCTCGTAGTATACCTTAAAATTTAACCATAAAGTATTCTGAACTTTGGCTGTAGTTTTGAAGGAGTTTTATTATCAACATCGAAAACAATTTGGTCTTAATAGAGCTTTCAAATGAAAATTTAATCCACTCGAGCAACAAAAAACCTTTAGAAACATGTGCCATAAGTTTGTTTTCTGAAATTCCGTTGTAAAAATGTTTTTTGAAAAGAATTTTTTTTTAGTAATTTTCACACCTCGCCGCTGGACAAGCTAGTACGAGTTCAAACAACGGCACGCGGTAGTCGCACCGCATGCACTATTGAGAACTGGGCTATGCATTGTTGTCAAGTCTTGTAATTTAAAGGAAATATTATTAAAAAGCAAATTTCCACACCACCCACTGTGATGTTCTGCTATTTGGTGCGTTACTTTTATCGAATCGACTCACATAAACGGAAATTTAATTCTTTTAAATAAAATAAAGTATGAAATAATACCTAGCAAGTAAACCAACAGAAAACTTAAACAGTTACAAATAAATAATGATAAATGAAACCCACAAAAATAACTAAATCTATTTACGCTTCTGATTTTTGCAGCATATGATATACTTGAAATCTTGTGGCTAATCTTCGTGTGCTGGTACCAGGCCCCTCTTCCACGCCGTTTAAAATTTCTAGATTTAACTTTCTCACTCTCTGAATTTGTTCCCGTATATCATTAGCGCATTCAAATGTCCCATAATTTCTTAAAGGTTGAATCAATTTTACAAATCTTTTCTTATTTGGTACTTATAAGTCGGGAAAATTCATCTGATATCGTCTCCTTGCTTTCTCCTGACAAAAAGTATGCTCTAGAGTCTAGACAAATCAACTTTTTCTTGGTGTGTATACAGAAACCTGAAAATGAAAACACAAAAACACTGCACTGTCAAGAAACTGAAATAAGTAACTATAAGGTTATACACAAAAAGACCTTTACAAGCATTTTCTTGTAAACCGTTAAATAAAAAACTAAAATAAATGTAATGTTGCAGATGACGACATATTCGGTTTGATTAGCTGTGGCTCAATTCATACGGTCTGCGTAGAGAAGGCTAGCCTCCGTTGCCCACCGTAAGCCTTCGAGTTTAGGAGTCTGCTTAAATTTAAATTGTCCAAAGTATACCGTTGATCATTTGGTTGCAGGTAAATAATAATAAATGGTGTTAATATAAATTAGACTTTTTTGTGACTAAATAATATTATTTATTCGGTTGAAGAAGTGGATGAATAAGAAAACCCAATAAAACATACCATATTAAGAATTTTTTAACATTTTAGTAGTATATGTTTTAACTTTCTTAAATGCGTACCTTTCTACTTTATGTAGTGATCGCAGTATTGTTCAACTAAACTAGGTCATTGACATTGAGAATAGTAACAGAATTGTTTTTAAAAACTTGAAATCAATTAAAAAATATATTTCATATCAAGCAGATTAGTGTAAATTTGTAATTTTTATGTACTTTTAAAAATATATATATTTATTTTAAAACATAAATTAGTTTTATTTACAGTTAGTAACGTATCTACATACCTACTAATATTAGTAAATATACAGGGTGATTCAGTTATAATGTCATTAATTTCAACCAAAGCCTAATAAAGACAGAAAACCGAAGAAATTTTACTCGAATTTAAAAAAATAAGCAAATTACCGCTTAATTCCCGTTAAGTCACCTTCCTACTAAGCGACACGGATCGCGCCGGCAGACTATAGAAGATGAAGCGAAACAGCTGATTTCTTAAGTCATCTAGAATTTTGCAGTTGGTTTCAAAATCAAAGTACAAAGGATCCTAAAACTTTATTAAGTGCTATGGACGAATGAGTGAGACTTTATTTTATCCGTACTGTTATTTTAAATAGGTAGGTACCATAAGCAATAAGTCACAATAAGGTATACGTACTACAAACTGAATAATTAGTTGAATATAATCTAAAAATTCATATTCAATTATAAAGCGAAGTTAACAATATTAAAAATATTAAATACATTCGAAAACCATTATTATCCTTATACATTGGTTTTTAACAAATATAAATAATATCTATTTGTTAATATTTAAAATGTAAGAAAATATCTCATTCATTCATGTGTCTAGCTAAAAATCCTCTGTTTATTCGATGCAGTTCCCTACGAAAGGTGTTAAAAGCTAGGTTAATGACCGCAGATTACGGTAGGTCAGGAATTCATTCTGGGTAAACATTTGTGGGTCGGCGGTCAGTAGCGGCACGAAAAGGGTTTTTTTTTCGAAGTAAACATGCATTTTAAATTTTACTCGTATTTTACTCATTTTTCTCTATCTTCCCTTACAATTATGACTGAATCATCCTGTATATAATAAACCATGTAATTTTTTGCAATTTAATGTTTCTGTAATGTTTAAAAAAAAATGAGAGGTAGTACAATGTTATGTGAATGACCCTCGATATAAAAATGTATCCTTCATTTTTGTAAATGCATAAACATATGGGGTCTCTTTGGTACTATTTTTTCAACCAACCTTGAAGGACTTCATACGTCCACTCTACGCGTACCGATTTACTAGATATTTGCATAAAACCAGCAGCGTTAATATTTTTAACTCGGATGCATCAGTCGGGCCGCTTTGCAATTCAAATAAATCGGAAATAAATATGAATATTCCACTCCCGACCGTAGTTCGGCCATAATTAACATTTCTCGTTAAAGATTGAAGTTTTCCATAAGTTGGAATTAGTCTGGGATGTGCCCGGGCGGAGGAGGAGGAACCTCCGCGAATCTGTCGGGATTCGAACGGCGAGACATGAAATAATAAGAACGAGAACTCCGTCCGGACCGCGATTGAATAATTCAAGACGCGACGAGGCACGCGTCCCTCTTATTTGACTTTTAACACGTCTTAGTCGCCGCCAACAAGTTGGGATGTTTCTATAAAAACTTCGCTTATTTCATTATCCCCTTCTTCGGTTAATCCTAGAATTGTCAGTGGTCGTTCTTGTTTTCGCTTGTGTTTGTACCTTGACTCTTACTAGTGCAACTGATAAACTTCGACCCAAAAGTTCTGGACATGGACAATGGAAGTAGAACAGGGCGGATCCGTTTTGAGGTGGATGTGAGAGGGGGCAAGCAAATTTTTTCTGTATTACCTTCAGTATAACTCACATAATAAAAGCGTAGATCCCTAGATCTGGGCGAGGTCCGGAACATTTTCAAAATTGCAAAAATGTTTAAAAAATTTTAAAAATACCTGTTTTATCTGACTTTTTTACTTATATCTTGGAACCTAAGCATTTTGGAAGAATAGTGAAGAGGGAAAAAAGTTTTAGAATTGAATTTTGCACAATATACTGTAAGTTAAAAATGTTTAAATTTATTACCGATGTTGCAAAATAGCAATAATTGATGAAAAAAAGGCAAAATAATCAAGTTTTTTGGATAATTTTTTTAAAATATTTTAATTGCTCCGAGGGCATTCTAATTTTGGTAAAAAAAACTTTAGAGCATAATAAAACAACACACCAAATTTCATTAAAATAGGTTCTATCTATAGTTTTCGCATAATAATTTTTTGCAAAAATGTTGAAAAAAAATTTTCGAATTTTCAAAATGTTGCAGAGCCTCAAATAAAGCACCTAGATACTTGAAAATTTTTTCACATAGAAAAGACCGCCCAACCTTTCAAATGATCTATAAAAATTTATATCTATATCGTAATGCCAACTGTCTAATTTGCACATATTTTGTTATGTGTTAATTTTAAAAATTTACTGTGGCCGTCCTAATCAACCGATTTCAAATTTTCAAAAACCATTTGAAAGATTGTGCGGTCTTTTCTATGTGAAAAAATTTTCAAGTATCTAGATGCTTTATTTGAGGCTGTGCAACATTTTGAAAATTCGCAAATTTTTGTTCAAAATTTTATTCAAAAAAGCTATCGAAGCGATTTTAATGAAATTTGGTGTGTTTTTATTATACTCTAATGTTTTTTTTATTTGAATGCCCTCGGAGCAATTAAAATATTTTAAAAAAATTATCCAAGAAACTTGATTATTTTGCCTTTTTTTCCATCAATTATTGCTATTTTGCAACATCGGTAATAAATTTAAACATTTCTAACTTACAGGATATTGTGCAAAATTCAATTCTTTTTTTCCTCTTCAATATCTTCCAAAATGCATAGATTCCAAGATATAAGTAAAAAACTCAGATAATTCTTTTCCCTGGACCAGTAAAAGAGACAGATCCCTAGTAATAACTTATAATAATAACTACAGGATGCATGCACCATGCTTTAGCGTTATCAAATTAGTGGAATCAAATTTTGAAGATACCGAAACAATTGTAAAATATCAAAGTAAATCGAAAATTACAGACAAAACATTTTAGTAGATAAAAATACCTTCTAAATAACTAAGAAACCGTATATATGTCAAATAACATCAGAAATTCTTCTAAAAACTTTGAAATAGTCCTCAAACCTCACTGACCTAGTCCCAGTTAAAGGGCATTGACCAGGAGGTTAGTCATTATTTGTAAAAGAATCCGATTGTTTCCCAGTGGGTGGGTAGATGGACGATAACAATAAAAATTTAATTGTTATTCCTGCACATCAGCATTGAATATAGGGTGTCCCATATGTAATATAGGGTTTGAATTATGCGCCATTTTCAGTCCGAAGAGTTTGCCACATTGGGCACTTTCCAGTTACACAAAATGGAGCGCTACACAACGGACAAGCGAGTGAAGATTGTGAATATTCGTGACAAGTACGGAGAGTGTGTAGCTGAGACTTTTGATAGAAGGAATTAAATAAAGATATAAATTTTAGTTTGTAATGCCAATGATTAGCTACATTCCCAGATACTGTTATAAGTACATAATAATTATATAATAAAACAAATATATTGCATTAAAAAAAATTGTTCGCCTTTCCCTTCCCACGGAAATTAACGACCTCGACAAATTCTGCATTGAAATAGTAATATTGGCACAAAAGAGGCTCCATTTGCAAAGTAACAACTCAGAACTCCGATTATTACAATTATTTTGTGGTAATTCTTCGCATTGGACTTGCAAATGCGCGCATCCGCCATTGAGGAAGTCCTATTACGACTTTCAAACAAGGAAATAAGAACTGATAAAGTTTCTAATTAGAGATTGCTCTCTGCGAATCATTTTCCGCAGACAGAATGAATTAATTTTAAGTCCATAGATGTTCAAACCTCTAGAGAGCTACGGTGAAATGGCTGGAAATTCATAAGTTTCGTGTGAGAAATTGGTCAACAAAAAGTCTTAAAAATCCACTCTGAATAGTAGAAAGCCTAGTAAATACGAAGGAAATTATGAAATAAAAAGAATGAATAATTTTAACAATGTTTTACAAATTTTGTAATTTATTAATAAGATTTACAATAAATAATGTGCAATTTATGATCTACAGAGGTTTTATATAATACAAATGGCAATAAATTTAATGTTCTACATGTATTGTGCAGGTTTATTCCTAGTTACTAAATTGCAAGGTGCCAGGTGCCAGTCGACGTTCGATCTCAGTTCTTGATGGGTCCGCAGAGGTCTTGTAGCGAAGTCCGCCTGAGATTTGGTCATTTGGCCTCTTTGGATTTTGCCCATCTTTAGATTGTTTTTACACGAATTAAGGGATTTTCGAAATTTTTTGAATTACTTATTTAGTATTTAGTGGGTTAGGTGTGTTATCTAATATTTTTTTGAAGATTTTTGTTTGTAAATAATTAAAATTGTTAATTTTTTACGTTACAATGGACATCATGGCATTTTAAGACCGATCAAATGTATATTACGAAAAACGTGAACTTTTTCCTTGTACTTTCGAAAGCTGTACACGTAAAAAGTAGGTTAACCCCGAAACTTCTACTCACGGACATTCGGGGAAACAAAAAGTAAATGGCTTTATTTTTACGCTCGCGCAAAAAAAATATGTAAAAAGGGACAAGGGCGCCGGCTGAATAAAATACTTTCAGCATAATAATTCTGCTTTATGTTTTCCTTTTGGAACAAAGAAACAATATCACATCCAGGCACCAGTGTATCTAAACAGTCCTCGCGCGGAACGGGATAGGCATCAAAGATGAACACATCGCCATTCTCATATTCCATTTCCATACAAAAAACTCAATTTGGAAACTTCGTTTACGTTTCGGTGACTTACTTATAAAGGAACGCTGGCAGATAACGCGATACTCGGCTAAAAGGTGTCATTTTCGGGCGACGTCGAAATATAAAATTCTTGATGTATTGTATACGGATCGTATTAGGTTTTATGTACTTTACTCGCTTGGTAAATGTCGTAGGGCGTTAAAAATCATCCAGACAATTGTCGCATATTCTTATAATTCCGACACCGGCGCTAGGAGAAAAAATATTTTCATTATACGTACCTTTTTGAAAAACTATGTTTCTATGGCTGTCTAGAGAAGAAAAGTCCACCTTTCTCATGCATTAATTTTAAACGTCTTTGTGGCAATTAATTTAGTTTGAAAATAAACAATAAAACAGATTAAATTTAATTATTATCACACCTTATAATAAGAGTGGATAGTCGAAGTAGGGCAAGGAAATAAGAATCTTGATTTTTTAACCAAGCCAACGTCTAAAATCTTCTTAAGGACTATAAACAGTGGCGGCTCCATACCAGGGAGGGCGGAAATATTTCGATACAAAGTATTGAAAAGAAAATCAAATATATTTGAGTATTTTTATTTTATGTACTATACTATATACACAATGTTTCGCATAAGAACCGACACATAACAGAGGCATGTAGACGGTGTGTATCAAGAGCTTTAATCGACAGTAGTGATGGGACTACTCGAATGAAAATTATCGATTATATCGATTATGAAAATCTCTCGAGATATCTCGAGTGATCATATAAATTCATTCGATTATTCGGAGACGAATGACAGTGGCCACAGCGTTACTAACGTCAATCGTCACTCGTCACCGAATAACGCAAACGCACTGTTCGAGCGAGAGCGCAGTGTTTCGATTGTTCCAATGCTCTAACGAGCTACAAAACCTCGAGATAAGACGGCCGAAAGGATGGATGAGACAATCGAATATCACCGCATAAAAAAGATATGCAGTAATTTTATGAGTTGCATCGAGCGGTTTTGAAGGGCGGTTCAGAAGGGAGCTTTATTTAACGAGGATAGAAATTCATATGAATGAAAATAACACAAAAAATATGTTTTCTATATAATAATTTTTTTTTCAAAAACCCAAACAATGGATCTCTTTAGGCGGCGACTACTCATTTTAAACACATGCTGCTGAACCACTCAACTGACAACGAAGAAATGCCGCAATCCGCGAAAGTCATTCATTTACCCATCGACATGTTTCGCATATAATTTGGAATAGGTCAGAAATTCGAATGATCATTCAGTTATAAAATTAATTCCAACGGTAACCTCTCGATTATTTAATTCATTCGATTATTCCCATCACTAATCGACAGTAAGTAGAGTTCAATTGAAGCATTTTAAAGGGTTGATAAGGGATGATGTACCATTAAAATGTGACAGAATTTTTTACCCATTGGCAGGCAGGCTTAAAAAATTATTACTTTATTTTATGGGGGATTCTAAAACTTTTCTTACTCTTGTTAGTTTGCTCGTTACGAATAACTAACTAATAATACGTATTGTAGCTGACGATCTAGAAAAAAGTTGGAATAGGGATAATTTAATAGAAAAACAAACAACTTAAACAGCAGAAATAACATACAATTTGCACTGATAAGTTATAGAAATTGTTCAAAATGATCACCGTTTTCTCTCAGGCATAAAAATATTCCTCGAAAATTGAAGTCTACTCTATCCAATAACTACTGAATGTTTGTTGAATACTGTTTCTAATGAATGTATATGTATGTAATGTACAATTCTGCTCTAGCCGCAATTGGCGAGAAATCCACAAATTCTGGAGGCCAGAACACTCCCGTACCATTCGCACTGGCTATAAATAATAAAAACATATGTAGAGCATGTCTTAAAAAATATTAAAACTATATTTAAACCAATATTTGAAAAAACAAACATACCAAAACTATTTGTGGATGTGATATTGGATCAAATTTTCATGATACATTATTTTTGTATTATTATTAAAAGGAGCATTGATTTTTTTTAAATATTCATTAAGACTGTAATATTACCTGTATCGGACTTTACAGTTTTCTTATTATCTTATTTATCAGAAAAAGCGTCTACTTTATGGAGTCGGATTTTCAACTGTCATTCTCAAGTACTTTAAAACAGTTGCTGTTTCATTTTTTGAAAATTTAGTGGTAGATGTCAGAGGGTTTCGCCAAATCAAGTTTCATCATATAAAATTTTGAATGTAGGTGTCCTTCAAGGTAGCATACTTGGTCCGATTATATTTTCTGTATACACCGTCGATTTTACTTATTTCCTGATTTTTTTCTGTAAAATGTGTCAGTGATTATGACACTCAGTTATATTATTCTTTTCGTTTCTCTAATAGGCTTTTAACGTTTAAACATATCAGTGACACCTTATCAATGGCAGCGAAAGATCACAGTTTGTTATTGAATGAGAATATAGCTGAAATAATAATGTTTGGATAGAAGACTAACAATTTTTATTAATCAATACTTTAAAAAAGTACTTAATAAAAAAATAATACGAATTTATGAAATGTTTTATTATTTCCAATTAGTATTGCTAATAGTAGTAAAAACATTGTTGGATATTTTGTGCTGTATTTACTTTTATACTGTTATGACTTCCTCCAATAGATATTTTGAAAGCGTTCAGGGCCGTACTCAGGAAAAATTTTAAATGATAGCTAAAACAAGCTAAACACCTTTTTACAAAAGTAATATCATCTAATTCAGAATTAAAAATGACTAGATTTTGTCATAAAAATAGCAGTGACGCATTAAAAAAAAATAACCTGATGATGGCCCCTCGAAGATGAAACGTCGGATTGCAAAAATGTTGACGTCATCAGATAGAGCGAAAAAAGAGGCACTGTAAATATGCAATTTATTTTAAAATTCGTTTTCAAATAAAGCCAGAAAAAAATAAAACGATTTTGCATATCTCCGGAATTTTAAAACTTTCTAAACAGCATATTGTTAGGTATAAAAAACACAACTTTTTTCTAATTTGAGCCACCCCGTATTTCTTACCGTTTCCTAGATCCTAATGCTATCCAATCCTTATGTTGGACACACTGTATATTGGCCAGCTTTATAATTTAAAGATAAAGCTAGGTTTCAAAGATTTCAAAATTCCTGTGATTGATTAATTCCTTTCTTAAATAAAATGTTAACCTTAGACGGAAGATATACCTCTGGATTGGCAATTTTGATTTACAAAATTAATAAGATTCAGACCTCAAAATATGTATGTATGTAACTAAAAAAAGGTGGCGACATTATTATTCGCTCTACTAGATTTTTAGTTATAACGTCCAATATCTCATTTGCATATTGTAATATCAATATTTACAACTCTTTGACTAATTATTTGGAAAATGTCTGTTCTTTATACAGGGTGTTAAAAAAAGAGTGTAAACTATTTCAGGAAGTAATAGTATGAACCAAAATAAGCAGAAAAGTCTTAATAAACATGGGTCCGCAAAGTAACGGTTGCGGAGATATGGACCACTATTCGTTTTTCAAACATTTTATTTTATTAGGAATAAACCGACAAAGGAAGCTTTTAACAAACAAAAACCAAAGTTACAGAAGATGTTCAAAGTGCCCTCCGTCCATTTCCAAGCAGGCACGACATCTTCGTCTCAACGATATTCGAACTCTTTCGAAAACACCCTCCTTGGTTTGGATTCCTTGACACTTTTGATTAATCCGTAGCTGCAGCTCTTCCAGGCTGTTTACAGGAGTACCATAAACTAATGTCTTCAAATATCCCCAAACAAAGAAATCTAGAGGGTTCAGATCAGGCGATCTTGGAGGCCATAAAACAGGTCCGGCCCTTCCTACCCATCTATGTGGAAAAGTTTGGTGTAAATGCTCTTTAACCGCCATGGAAAAATGAGCTGGAGCACCATCATGCTGGAACCACATTTGTTGCCCCTGATTCAAAGGAATGTCTTCCAAAAACTCATACAGTGTGTTCTGCAGAAAGTTGAGGTAAGCAGCGCCTGTTAATCGGTTTGGTAGAACAACAGGACCTAGAAACCTGTCACCTACAATACCCATCCAAATGTTTAATGAAAAACGTGCCTGATGTCCAGATTCTATTAGAGCATGAGGATTTTGGTCGGCCCAAATATGCTTATTGTGAAAATTAAACACTCCATTTCTTGTGAACCCGGCCTCATCAGTAAAAAGAATGTTTGCAAGAAAACGAGGGTCTTCAGCATCATGACGCAAAAAAACAAACGTGCTTGATGATCATTTATTGGATTTAAGGCCTGTACTCGTTGCACATGGTATGGATAAAGCAGTTGCTCGTGAAGGATTCTCCAAACAAGAGGACCACTAACTCCTACCTCGGCTGATATTCTTCGCACACTCGTACCTGGATTCTGCTCTACCAGTGCTAGAATTTCTTCTTCTGCTCTAGGAGTGGAAGGAGTGGATACCGACCTTGGTCTTCCGGATAAATGGCACTGTTTGCTCAAGGAACCGGTATCACGCAATATTTGGTGAATTCTTCCAAACATGCGTTGTGAAGGAATCTGGCTATTTGGATAAGCATCAACATAGAGACGTCGCGCTTTGGTGGCGTTCCCATTAGCACGACCATACGTAAAATGCATGTCTGTTAATTCTTCGTTAGAGTAACCAACCATAGCGAAAGAAAACTTGTGCACTGAGAACAACTGTCAAATACGTACTGTTTATTTCACTAAACATCAACCAACTATTATAAGAAAGTACACAACGTGTTTGCAAAATAAAAAAGGGCCTAAAAAACATAAAACATTCCATATCTCCGCAACCGTTAATTTGCGGACCCATGTTTATTGAGATTTTTCTGCTTATTTTGGTTCATACTATTACCTCCTTAAATATTTTACACTTTTTTTAACACCCTGTATAGTTTTAAGAAAACGGATAAAATACCTATTATTTCCATCTCGTTTCAACACGTCGAATTGAGGCATACTTTATTTTTATTACTTTACATTCTATTCCTCTTATACTCTTTCTATAATACATATATATATATATATTTTATCTGTACTGATTATACAATTTTTTCTTTATCTGTTACACCGATTGGCTACATGGGAAAACAACGTAAACATTGTAAAGAAAACTATTCTGTACCTACTATAAACAATGATGTTGTTACTATCTTCACATCCTTCCAGTATGAGATGCTGAGCTAGGCAATTTTCCTTTTACCTTTTTTTCACAGCTGGCAAAATACCTAAATAAGTAACGAAAAAAATGCATCGAATACGCTTTGAAACTGAGCTCTCTATAGTATCTGTACCTATTTACGTGTGGATTTAATTCGATTTATTATAACAAGCTGAATCGTTCCCAGCTAAGTTCATCGGTAACTGCAAATTGCACCAAGAACAACTCAGCGCTATTACCATTAACATTCACTCAGCTAAGTACCCAGAATTGCACCCATTGGAAATTGGATTTGCCCGTCGACATAGATCTTGCCTGCTTGTAGCCTACTTGGCCCATTGATATGTCTCTATAAGCAAACGGCGCGGCTGTCGCGACTTTATAGTTTGCTGGAGAGGAATACTAATAAGGGCAATGGGTTCGGCTAGCATTATGCACAGAACTGTGTGCAGTTCACTGGTCATAGCTTCTGACTTAGCGGAAATGATTTTTTTCTTGAATCTTACTAGTTTCGTAGATATAATTTCATATAATAAACTGGAAACATGTTTCTGTGGTATGTTTTGGAGTGATAACAGTTTTCCTAATATTCATGTCAGTTGCGACAATATCTAAACGTCAATTTAATTCATTGCAGGTAGAGAATAAAACATTGTTTCACTATCAACTATTATAATTAATTGTAACAAAATGTTTTACTTACCTACCTATAGTTTTTTGGCAGTCTTCTTTTGGGAATCTTAAAATAAACAAATTTGAAATTAAACAAAAAGAGATTGACTTTATTATAAAAAAAGTAGTCAAATTTTTTAAGTCTCTTGGATATACTTGATACATAAAAGAACTAGAAATAAAATCTTTCTTTAATGGCAACACATATAAACTATGTGGAGAGGTTTAATAAAGACTAAACTAAACTAAAAAAGTAAAAACAGAATAAAAAACTATATTAAACTTAACATAGGTCAACATATAGTTTGAAAAAAAAACACCGGACTACCAAACTAAGAAAAGGTGGTTAAAAAAATCTAAAAAAATTCATACACAGGTTTTTTGGGTCGTTGAGTCTAAATCTGATGTCGGTTGACCTGTATTATTTCATATTCAAGGTCGTTTGTTTGAAGGTTAAAATAAGAATAGGAGGTGAAAAAACATTTTTTTACTAATACTTACAGTCTGACTGTTTACCTGTACACCTGCCTGTTTGCTTGTTAGTCTATATTTATCGTCCGCCTGTATTTTTTCTCCATCTACCTGACATCCTGCCTTCCCGTCGGGAATTTTCTCTTCTTGTCTAACTAAACGACTAAATGTTTCTGTTTTTCTGCGACTCTGTCTAAAATGTCCATTGACAGTCTGTCTGCCTCCTTGTCAGTTTGTCTTCTTACCTTTCTGCCTACCATCGCTCTCGGTTTAACTAACTAGATTAAAAAAAAAAACTTTTGAAGTTCTTCAACAAATCAGTTCGCTTCTCTCAGCTTAAGTGTATTAATCGAAATTCGGTCGAGAATGCTTACGTTGTCCTTGGAATCGTTTTTCTGTTATATGCTTTATTTGTGTCTCTCTTTAGATTTCAGCAATAGTCTGCTAACGTATTCTTCCCCCAAACACCTTGATATCTTTGTTCAAACTCATTCAGGTCCTGGTGCATTATTTCTCCTTGTTCTTCACTAAAAGCTCTCAGATTTTCTGGAAACCAATCAAGATGAGAATTAAGAAAATGAAGTTTCAGATTCATTTGACATTTAGACAGAGGGTGGCAGAAAAACAGACAGATAGAAACATTTAGTCATTTAGTCAGACAGGAAGATAGATAAAATTACCGACAGAAAGGCAGGTAGAAAGGCAGGATGTCAGGTAGATGGACAGAGAGAAAATACAGGCGGATGATAAATACAGACTAACAAGCAAACAAACAGGTGTGCAGATAAAAAAAATTGTTTTCACCTCCAATTCTTACTTTAATTTACAAACGACCTTGAACATGAGGGGATAGAGGTCAACCAACATTGGATTCAGATTCAGCGACCCAAAAAAACTATGTATGAAAACTAAAAAGTTTTTGTTTAACTTTTTTTCGTAGATCGTATTTACTTATCGTCGTGAATATGCAGTCAAACGTTGTGTGTGAAATTTGCGGACACCCTGTATACACTATATCTACTATTTACTAAAAGACAACAAATACACAGTATTTTTGAGTTTAACTTTTAAATGTTTTCTATTTGTAATAACAGTTTGAGGATATCATTTGAATACTTTACATGTGTACTAATATGAATATCTTTCTTTTATGCATATGTTAATCATTCTATTTTATCTCTTCTTTTATACGTATAATTTTTGTACAATGGTATTACAAATTAATTTTATCCAACACTTGCAGCATTACAGGTGTTTTGTGAGTTGATTTTTAGTTTCGTTTCGTTTTATCTGTACTATTTAGGTGCCATTTTGTTATTAATTAAATTACTTTGGCTAGGTATTGTTTAATTTATGTTTTCATGTATTTATTTCTGTATTTTATTCATCTGATAAAAGCGTTTCATCCTGTTGGGTGACTTAAAATTAAATAAATAAATAAATATACAAATTTATGTCGATAAGACGTACCTACTATGCGGTTATATTCCATTTGTTGTATGTCTGTCAACTTTTTTATTGTATTCCGTTTTTAAAAAAAATCAAAATCCGTTACTTATGCATATACAGGGTGATTCAGTCATAATGTCATTAATTTTAAGAGTAGGTAGAGAAAAATGAGTATAATACTATGGCGTGAAAAAAAAAAATAAATGCATATTTAAGCTGAAAAAAAAAATTTTCATATCATTATTTAACACCCTTTTCAGGCTGTTACTGACCGGCTGATGTCAGCCGGCTACGATATAAACAAAGCGACCTAGATGCAATGTTGCCATATTTATATATTTTCGCTCATATAAAGACAATAAATAAACGGTTTGATCACGTCAGCCAATAATAATTTAAAATGGTATAAATTATTTTTTATAATTATGCAATCAACATATTAAATTGTTATTGTTGCCCAGCAAGAATCTCGAGGAGGTCTGAGCATGCCTTGCCAAAAATCAGGTTTTATTAACATCATAGTGATAATTTTTTAATTTGCTGTAAGCGTTCTACTAAAAATTGAAAGTAACGCGGCCCATTCAGATGTTCAGGTAGAAAATGCGGCCCAGTTAAATGATCACCATATACTCCTGCCCATACATTGGCACCGAATCTCCTCTGAAAGCTAAACCGACGAGTAGTGTGCGGGTTTTCATCTGACCAAATGTGACTATTATGGCTGCAAAGAAATTAGCTTTGTTTTACTTTAAATACAATTTAATATTGAAGTTACAAAACTCCAAGAGTTCAAATAATTTAAATTTCATTTCACAACCATTTCAATTTCATTACAGAAATAATTACATAAAAAAACAACACTCACTAGATAAATTATAAAGAGAGGGTGAAATGTATGTAGTATTTAAATATCGACTGTAAGTAATAGAAGATAAACATACAATCGGACGGAGACAAATAAACAACTCGGTACGTGTTTCCGACCTAGGCTAACTTGTGTCGAGGTCACTAACATTCTAATTTGCACGTGCACTTTAGTCTAGGAGCCAGACAGGGTTCCGTTACCAATCAGATTACCACGGCTGCAAACGACTTATTCTAAAGTATTTTGACCTCCTGAATCCAAAAAACTTGGTCACAAAGCCTGAAAGTGGTCATTTTAATTGTTATCAACAAATTAAATGTTTAAATGGCTGTAAAAAGTTTATTTCTATAGCTAGTACACGGAACCTGATCTAGCTCCTAGACTAATACGAACTGTAGTAGGATCGTATTCCATGCAAAGTAGAACAAAAAGTTGTCGGTCTTTTATCAAAGGAAAATCATGTCATCAAATTGAATGTAATGAATAGGGATGATTGTTTTCGAATGTACGGTTATTACAATTTATCATTTTAATATTATTAACGTTTTCACGTTTTATAATTTATTATATTAAATAATACACAATTTTAGTATTTCAATTCATTATTCAATATCCAATTGCATATCAGCAAAGTTTACATAATAAATGTAAACTTTGGAGTAACCTAGGTAGGTACTTATTATTTTTGAGAAAGCAATACTTATGTTTTTTACCTGTTTAAAATGCCAGCACGAGTAAAACAGCATTCATCCGTCCAGAGCACTTTGTTAATAAAGTTCTGCTGCATTTCGATTTAGGAACCAATTGCAAAATTCAAGACGATTGGGGAAATCAGCTGCTTCTAAAGCTTGAACTTTTTTAAAATGTGTTATGTTAACTCCTTTGCGGGAAAAATGCGGGAGATATGGAGGGTGGTAGATTTGAATAAACGCTTTAAATTGTTAGGTAATGGTTTTGTAACCGTATGTAGTGTATTTTGTATATTCGGGTATTTAGTGTGCCGACTTTTTTTATTTTATAAAATAAGGTGTGCCTACAAACCTCTACTTTATTTATTTTCTTTTAGCGAAAGTTGACTTCGAGAAGTCAGGCTTGTTAAAACATTTTGCACTAAATTATTAAAATTAGTTATAATAAAATGCAGCATGATCCTTTATTTACTTGCATTTTATTGGTTTCGTACATATGTATCCGTATACTAAGCGGATTAATTAAATGTGAACACAGATTATGATGTGAACTTGGCAACGCTGTTCGCTTCCGCTGACGATTTGTTCGTGACATTACGTTACAAAATTTTCCGAGCATCCGGGCATCTGGCAGGGCCACCTTCTTAGCGGGAGTTATGGGTTGATTTCCTTCATTTTTAAAAGTCGAGTAAACAATTTTTTTTCCGATTTACTGTCTTTATTAAGCCTTCCGAATACGTGGTTAAAATTAATGACATTATGACTGAATCATCCTGTATAGGACATTTTGAGGACTTGTAAGACTGGTGCAAACAATAAACCACGATAATAAGTGGGTTGTAAGAAACACAATAATACTGAATAAATAGGTATTTGTCAAACCAAATCGGCTGAAATTATGTGATGGGTCATACACAAATAACTCAATATATTTACATTTTAATAGTAACCACGCATACTTCAAATTCAATTTTGTTCGAAATCTGTAAATATTTTATTACAACATTTTTTCAGGTAAATTGACAATCATCGTGCACACGTTGGATAGCTTATTGTAAAACAAAGTATAATAAGTTGAATTTTAAATTTAAAAGTTAATCTTGAACATTCCTAAGAGTATATTGCGGTATTTTGAGGGAGTTTAAGTGAATATAATTACAGGAAACGTATATGGAATCCACTTCTTCTCAATTTTCTCTTTGAATAAAATCTTAATATCGCAGGGAACGAAACGTACACTTAATCCGATTTTACGGCGCAACATTTTTGTATTCCTTGGGAATCCAATGAGGATTTGTTGTGAGAGGGAATATATAAAACTTTTTATTATTTCCCCAGGAGCAATTTTCGACGCACGGCGTAATGTAAAACACATATTTATGGGTCAAATTCGGGCGGGCTGCTATCTGCAGGAATTCATTTCGTTTTTATGAAGCATTAATTTCAGTCTGGTGCCGTATCGTGGCGGAAGGAGATGAGGACCCTGACGAGTCGTAGCCACCTTGGAATCACGCCATCCTCGGCTGCAGTTGGGGACGTTCCTTGAATCGGAGCAGCACAGATTTATGTGATTGTATCTTTGACGGCCTTATTGCCCGTTAAGTTGATGTAGTTGCGCCGTGATTGTAATTAAGATTTCGTTTTCTGTTTACTTTTGTACGTTCACGATCGCAGCCAAATCGAGATTGCGCTTAATAGTGCACACTTCGCTACTGCTCCAGATTCGAATGCATAGTTTTTTAAGTCATTATTAGAAGATTTCTAGAATTGGCTACACCCATAAAGGTTTTATGTAAAATTAAACACTATATTATTGGTCGTTTTGACGCCAATATTCCGTATAGTAGTAAGAAGTTTGACTGCCATTACTTCAGCATGAAATAGAGTAATCATAAATGAACAAAATAGTTTGTATTACAGGGGCGTAAGATTAACCGTTTTCAAAATACAGCGAGTATTAATATTGGGGAATTTCATCACAACCTGACAACAGCGCTGAACCTCACAGGTCAACAAGGGTCAAGAAGGACACACACTAATATGCATTCCCGAAGGATTTTGGTGCGCTGAATCCGAATCTGGTCGCAGAAGTGCCCTATCAAGTCAGGTTTTTGAGATATCCTAACCTAAAAGTGCAAAAAACACTGTTTTTCGTCATATTTGAGGTTATGTAGTAATGCCTTCTATTCTTTTTCAAAAAAAATACATATAATTTAAAAGTACAAGGCTCCCTCTTTCGAATGCCGTTGAGTTTGCTCAAATATCTTTTTTTTTTTCGTTGAGATATCACATGTTGAAATTTCTAAGTTTCTCAGTTTCTTAATATGCGAAAATCTACTAAGGATCCCTTAGACGTCAAACAGTTGATTGCAGTTCAGAAACTTCATACTCGGAAACTTTCAATACATACGAACTCAAACTCAGAAACTCCAAATCCACAAACCCACAAACCTCAAACCCGCAATCCCTAAACCCACAAACTCCAATCCCACAAAACCCGAACCTACAAACTCCAAGCTTACAAACCCCAAGCCCACCAACTCCAAACCCACAAACCGTATGGGTATGAAGTTTCTGAATTGCGTGATCACACTTTGTAGATAATCTAACAAACTCTTTGCAAAAAGAACAGTGCTTGCTTTGTACCATGTACTCTATATCGATTAGTTGATGATCTCGAACGGTGTGCGGAGGTTCTGGTTCCCAAATCTTCTCTTCAACAGTTTTTCCTGCTTTTGATATTTTCTGTTCTAATTCTGAAGCTCTCATACTTTCTTTTGGTCACAAATTTTCATTTCTACCGACTCTGTTTTTCATCCGGCATTTTATAGGTTAAAGCAATCAGCTTTGCGAACGTTGCCAAGTTCTGTTGCAACTTTTGGCATTTATTTATGCATATTGAGTAAAAAATAATAATTGACAAATGAAAATATATAATTTTAACAATTTTAAACTAGATTTTATTCAATATCTAGAAGCAAGTATCTCAAATTATCTTACTTTCTAGTTATAAAGAATATTTTTCTTTGCATTGACAGCAATGATTTTATAACACTGTAAGTATGGCGCCTCTCTCTTCACCTTGAAATTTGTTTGATAACAGAAACAAAATAACTTCTAATAGATCGGTCTCTCATCGGTATGACCACCGTTTTCTGTAATGCCCCTATTATTTAACTGAATATTTTCTCAAAAACGTTTTTCAATATTTTTGAAAGTTTGCTGCTTTGGGATAGGGCGATTTGAATATCTTTTATGATACACTTTTACGGCAGTTTCCTTCACAAAACCCTAGAAGTAATAACTGCAAACTACTCGGGTGGACGTTCGATCGCAGTACAAGCTAGTTCTGCGGGAGGTTCTGCAGTGATTTCCGCATCGAGATGGAATTTGGATTTCTTGAAAAACGCTCATCTCGTTCTGGTGACCGTTTCTGAGGAGTTATGAAGTTGAAATTTATTTCAGTTAGTCCTGACACTAAGGTCTTATTACACTTAGAATTTCGTAAATTCGGAGTTTGTTTATTTTCCGAAAATTCGGAATAGTTCTGAAATTTTTCGCTCTTTTCTACACTGTTAGAGGGGCTTTCTTGCTTCGTCGCCTGTACTTCAGCATCAACATAGCTGGTGGCAGCAATTTTCGAAACATGAGTGAAGTTTTGACAAGATTTGTAACTCGTGGGCAGTTTTTCGAAGAATTAACGAATAAAAATTAAAAATCTGCTAATGTTACAACAGTATCCTATTCTTACTCCGCATAACTTTTTCTGCTACCACTCGACGGCCCAGAAATTACTTTCATGCTGTAAATTTTTTGTTTATCTGCACGCGCATATAAATAAACGTATCTAAATCGACTGCAGAAAAAGGCAGGCGCTTTTTGTGTGTTGAACACGCCGTACACATTCATATATGGGAGCATGCCGAGCTGATAAGGCCTCACTCATGACTTGCCACCATTAATCACGGCTGCCTTGTCGGTTGTCGCAGCCTCCTATGACATTCATATTATTATAATGCGGAAAAAACTCGGCGATACACTGTTTTTCGATGGGGGGTGCTCTATTTAGGAAGCAAGTTTTGTATCTAGCGAAAACTACTTCTTTTGATGTTAGGATGTCTTTGATGCGACTACTATTTCCGAAGATGTAGACATAAAAACTGCCATTATCACGACATTGTAACCCCCGAAAGCATCTGCAGGTCTAGCAGACAGATGCTGTCTATAGTTAAGAAGGGAAGCTTAAGAAGCTAATAAGTGAAAGAGCTTGATGGTTGCTTTCGCTGTACAGCAAGAATAAAACGCTCTCTCAACGCTAATAATAAAGTATTTTATTGAAAACTAAGTTGTATAGAAAAAGACGTGTTGGAGGGGTGAGTGTTCGTTGGAGAGTCCCCGTGTGTGGAGTCGGTCGTAGGTATATGAGTACGCATCTGGTCGTCGGCGCCAGTCCGCCGTAGACCCTTCCTGGGACGTTGGTGCGTCCGGCGGCACTCTTGATGTAATACTTAAAAATGGGTCACTTGCAACATATGTACCCACAAGCTTATGTCAGTGCTGTGAAGCTTAATTAAAAGACAACATCTCAAAATTGTGATCTTCTTAATATTACCAATTGAAAGAGTTTATCTAATATAACAGAATATTTAATGTCGAAATCTGGTAACACTATAGTACTTATTCTAAGAAACACATAAAAAAATTATGATATCATTAGGAAACAATTCCAGTGTAATAAAAAACTATTTAGCTAGAATTTTCAAAATTTTAATCTGTTTAGTTAGTAAAGTTACTTTCCTCAGAAAAAAGTTGAATACCATAAGGTAAACAGACTGTAATGCTGTAATTTAACTGTAGCAAATTCTTATTTGAGATATACAATTAATTTAAGGTTGCTACAGAAGAAACTTAACCTTTTAATTGTAAGTTAGTTTTATTTTAAATAGAACATTAGATACAAGAATATGTAGGGGTTAATATTTTAATTACCTTAAAAAGTTTACTCAACTGGCACAGAAAAAAAAAGGTAGGAAGGTCACTAGATTCAATTCCAAAAAAAGTATATTATACAATGTATATTAATTTTGGTGTATTTTGCCATCAGAACTATAACAAACAACTTAATAGTTGTTAATAGGATAAATTTCCTTTCAAATGAAACATTAGTGTAATACAGTAAGTAGTGGTATAACGTTTTTGCGATAGTGTTTACATTAGTTTTTCAAGTGTCAAAACTGGCTTATGTGTTTAGCAATTTGGAGTTGATGAATATCGTGGATTAGTGATGCAAGACAATATTTGTGTTAGCTAGTAGAAACTGGGTAAGGCGTTTACACGTCGGTAGACAAAATTTTGAATTTGCTGAGATAAAACAGGTGATATAAAATTTGATTTATTTCTTTGTCCGTCCATGTTATTACACTTTGTCGCCGTGCCGGTCGCCGACTGCATGGTTTGCCTTGCGCAAGGTCAGGCTTTACAGTGGACCAATTTCCAGTGCCGTGCAGAAGTGTATTTTTAAATCATTTTCTAACTGCTCTTTTTGATTTTTTTTTACAAAATTGTATTTGTAAGCGTCCCCTGTACATTAAAAATTTGTTTGGATAAGTTCTGAATCACCCTGTAGAGTTACATACCGTAGTATCAAAAGGCGTAACATTTTTAGTGTAATTTTTTAAAATCAAACAAATACCTATTTTTTTTTTTTTAAATGTGCGGTTGTAGGTAAAGTATTGTACATAATTTTTGTGGTTTTTACCTCTTGTATGGTAAAAACCGTTATTATTCGCAAATATTTAGGTATTTAATTTCTTCTAGCAACGTAGTTTAACTGGATGGTTTTTTTCAGTGTAGGGATAAGTAAAAATTCCTATATTCCGTTTCCGGAAATTTTTTTTTTTGAAAATGTCCAAATCGTCCCGTTCTGAAACGATCCGAGTGCAATAAAAAAGTCCTTAGTCGGAATTGAGTGCCTGGTCGGAGTGAAACGATCGGCTCGCCGCGGCCGCTACAAAAAGTGATTAATCTGTGGAAAGCCTCCCCCGACGGGTCGTCCTGTTCCAGGGATTATTCTCCAACGAGGTGGATGCGCCGCTGTCCCCATTACGTGCGATTTGCAGCGTTTTCCTAATGCAGTTCGGCGCTTCCGCAGCTTACGCGCGGCTCACAATGGTCCCGGTCTATTTGTCTCCGAAAAAATAGGCTTTTACTGGGCACTCTGTGCTCGCGTGAGGCCTAATAGTCTCTGTTGTTAAATTTACTGTTTTCGGGGCGCAAAATGGACCTTGTTGCAGTTTTTCAAGTGAAATATGCCATTTACTTCGCAGGCATACGTTGCTATGGCTGATAAATCTGTTAGGAAAAGATTTGTAGCAAAGAAATGGATTTAAGAGAATTTAAATACTAACGTCAGTTCCGTCAACTAATGATAAATTATCTGTTAATTCTGAAGGCCATGTTTCGCATTGTATTAGCTATGTCCTCTCCAAATTTGGTTAATGCAGCTGTCTCGTTTGTGAAAATTCAGTATGTATGTTTTCAGCCACGAAAATTGAATAATTCCAAATATTTCGAATTTTCACCACCACGAACGGCAGTGACAACATTTTTAATGGTAAGACGATGTTTCACATTGACTTAGCTATGTCCTGTCCATTTGGTTAGTGTATCTCTCTCGGCTTCGGAAATTCAACACTTATGTATGTTTTCAGCCACGAAAATTGAATAATTCCAAATATTTCGAATTTTCGGCACCAAAAACGGCGGTGACAACATTTTTAACATTAAGGCGATGTTTCGCATTGTATTAGCTATGTCCTGTCCAAATTTGGTTAGTGCAACTCTCTCGGTTTCGAAAACTCTATACCTATGTATGTTTTCAGTCACGAAAATTGAATAATTCCAAATATTTCGAATTTTCACCACTAAGAGTCGGTCGATAGCCGCACGGTTTAAGGCGTCAGTACTTAAATCGATGTGTGCTATCTGCCCGGGTTTCGAATCCCGCGGCCGGTAGACCGTAGATTAGCTATGCTTGTACGAAGGATTGGCAGCCTCTATGTAGATATGGTAGGGTGGAAGAATGTTGGCTTGGGTCAATGTGAGAGATTGACACCGGTTGGCATTTGACCACCCCCCTAATTAATGAGGTTTTCCAGGTTTCCCTCATTCCTGCACTGAATGGTGGTTAGGGCCTACCAACATAAGTCGTTCCTGGGCGCAAATGCGGCCTGCTTAATAATAATATGCCGCCTCCTCTCTCGCACAAGTCTCCGACTTCTGGGCTAACTCTCGTAGTTAGAATCAGGAGTAGAGATATTATTATTATTATTAAGAACGGCGGTGACAACATTTTTAATAGTAAGGCGATGTTTCGTATTGTATTAGCTATGTTTCGTCCCAATATGGTTAGTGCGTCTCTCTCGGTCTGTTTAGGTCAGTCCCTTCAGTCCTTCAGACAAACTTAAAGGATCAGTCGATTTATAAATATATAAATATAATAGCTGTAGCTGTATGTTTGCTTTTCCACTGTGATCAACCACAGATCTGTTGCAGACCTTCATGACTGCACGGATTTGGATATTTTGCCACCAGAAAAGTAATATAAAATTAATGAAATAAACCTTTGCGCCAAATAGACCAGTGAAGGGTTATTTTTAAGAAAATGGTTTTGCCTAATCAATAATCTAACAGAAAAAAAACAGAGAAACACAAAATACAATATATGTTTTACACTATTAAATTAATTTAAATAAATTCAAAAAAATCTTTCCTAAAAATTCCTATTAATGGTGTCTAACAGTGTTTAGTCGTCATTGAAAAAGACCACCACGTAGCAATGTAGCATTCCAGGAAGTTATAGTTCTTATATACCTCTTAAAGGAGGGGATTGAAATTCACATTTTAATTTTTTTTTTCTTTAACATGGGGAATGCTAGAGATACGAAACTTGGTATGAGCATCCTACTAATAAAGAGACAACTTTTCAATATTTGTTCGATCATTGGCTTATTTTATAAAGGAATGAAACAGTCGACTCCATTGCAATATTTTATTAGAAATTTTTTAAAAAAGCCAATTATTTATTTAAAAATATTTATTGGGAAGACTGATTTCGTGCGCAACTTTTTTACCTCTTGTAATTTTTCGATAAAACCGATAGTTTTCTAGTAAAAAAATTAGATGCGTCATCGTTCACTAAAGGGGTAATTGCGAAAATTTGTAAAAATAAAGTAGGCGGATGTCATAACAAATAAATTGTTATTTATCATATTAATAAATTGACACTTTCTGTCAATAAGCTGGCAGTTTAATAATAACATTAAGAATAATTTGCTATTAATTAATGAAAAATGTTTGATACTTATGACTATGGAACATGTATTAAGTAAAGTTATTTATCTGAAATAAAATTTAATACAAAGGAAAACCAATAAATGCAAAATTAAATTTAAAGAATTTTCTCGAAATAATTTCCATTTTGCTGCCAGCATAACCTAATACGTCTGTTGAAGTTATAACGCACTCGCACAAACAGTTCTTGGTTATTGCGAAGGTCATCTACTGTCTGAAATATTCTTAAGCGTAGTTCTTCTAAGGAGGCAACAGGAGTGGCATAAACAATACTTTTTATATGTCTTATGTAACTTAAATTTAATCATTCTCTAACGGCAAGTGTACTATGTGCAGGCGCCCCATCGTGCATATACCACATCACCTGACGTGTAGCGAGGGGTACAGCCTCAAGTGATGTTGAAAGATTTTCCTTCAAAAATCTAAGATACTCGGCCGCTCCAAGTCTGTGTGGAAAACTTTACCTTGAAATAACCTTGTCACCATTGAATAGTCAGGGAAAAATCCTAAATCTTTTGTCTGATTCATTTTTCCTCAAAATGCATTTTTCGAAAGTTATTGTGCTGTTTCCATACTTTTGGGACACGTTGTATAGTAAAGCTGGAAAATGCGATTAATTTTTTATTTATTACACTTGAATTTTTTCCGAACACCACAATTGAAATATATTTTTCACGAGAATTCGCCATTCAAGATTCCGTTAGCTCAGACAATGTTTTTTGAGTAATTGCAATTTGCATATATCACTACATATTCTCCACATCCTTTAGCAGACAATTAAAAAAAAAATTAAAGTAGTTTAGAGTAACTACCTATTCTGTAATAACAAAATATGCCACTGTCTTCATTTTGAAAGATGTTCCTGTATCTGTCACTGATTTCACTATAGATATTGTGTGGCTTCAAATGTCCAAATCCATCATCAGTAAAAGTATAGTTATTTGTCCGGTCGAAAACTACATTTTTTAAAATTACACAGACCCACACAATTTTAAAACAGAAACCATAGTATCTTTTTTGCAAAGATTTTCTATATCCGTAATTTTAAAAAGTTTATTTGAAAGTAATGAAAACAAATTTTTCGCGTTGACACCTTGTATCTTTTTAAGTACCTAGCAACAATTTTGGGATTAAGGCAAGTTTGGTTAAATCGTAATATTTTAGTGGATAGAATGCGCTCCTGCTCCATGTACCATTAGTTTAGGGACACGCTGTATCGTGATGTGTTTTTTTTTAATTTGCTGCTTTTTCGGTGTGAGATGTTTGATTAATGTCATAGAAATGAATAGTTTTTAAAATAACTGCTAGAGCACCACAGTCACATTTCTGCACACACAAAAATAGCGCATCATGTTTTATTCCCTTCCATTTATCTGCATAAACTTCTCGCATTCATTACACACCGGCCATTGGCTGGCGCGCCGATAGGATCCGCATCAATCTTCGACGGTCCCGATGCACTTCCCGTCCTGACAACTCTATTAATCCCCGCGGATGACCAAGATCATTACTCATTTAACCGGCGGAGTATATTATCTTGTAACCGGACAAAAAAAGTGGAAAGCGCCGATTCGATTGCGATGGCTTTTTCGTGTCGGCCGTATGCATAATGTAGGACGTTTAAATATTTCACTGATTTACGGCTGCTGTGCGTGGGCACGGTGTATCGCTGACAGCCTACAAAAAAAAGATAACCGGATAAATGACTGGCAATAAATATTTTGCAGTGCGCATAGTGGACTGCGGACGCCTTTTTTAAGAAAGTAGATAAAATTTCCTTCAAAATAAGAGGAAATAAAGAATTTTTGAATGAAAATTGACTTTACCCTTATATGTTTTAATCCTCATTTTTGCAAAAAAGAAAGACGTTCAAGGATTTTCATGACATGACTTGTTCGAAGGGTCATTAAAAATGAAAAAACCGCGGAGTGCAATTAAATTAGAGGGTTGAAATTGAAGATTTTTAAATATACGTATAGCACGAAAATGAAGCAAAATTTCGGTATAGTTCATAGGAAATTTTGTAGAGAATTGAATTTCCCATCGAAATGGCTTATTTAAAAAATTTAAAAGAAAAATTTTATGCAAAAAATCATTAATAAACAATTTTAAAAAAGCAAAAAATAAGATTTTTTAATTTTTTTTTGGTAAAAGAAAATTGCTGTACAAAAAAACTAGATGAGATTCTCTTCAAATGTGTTTTCAAAAGTTTTCGGACTAATATTGATAATTAAATCATTTTACAAATCTAATTTTTTTTTAATTCTAAACAATATTTGAGTATAATTAAGAAGTAGTTTTTAAATTAAATCATTTATACAGGATGTCCCGTTCATGTTTTAAAAAAACTTGTGTGCAAGTTCCTCATGGTATAATAATATGGGTAGTTCATGTAACGTTTTTTTCTTAAACACCCTGTTTTCGAGATACAGTGTGTTGAAGTTGTAACTTTCCAAATGGTTTTCCTTAATTATCTTTAAATTGGCTAAAGATAAAAATGTCAAAATTTGTACAGCCATAAACATAAACCGTTCAGAATAATGTGCAAACGGTTTCTTTCTGAAAAGCAGTGTCGCCGATACAGGTAATTGAAGGGGTGTAATCGGAAAAAATATGTTAAAAGTCAAAATTTGTTACATTTCTAAAGGGTTTTGTAAACTCTAAAGCATACTACAAAAAAAGGTATACTTGTCGAAATTCGGTAGCATGTACCATTCTCCAGAAAAATGAAGTTGCATTTTTTTGCTCACATAAAGCGGTATAAGTACATTAACAAAATATTAAATTGAAAAAAGACTTTACCATTGAATGACCTGAAGACATTTAGCTACCAACAGTATTTGCATTTAAGACTATAATTTTAATTTCTTACGTATCACATGAAACAGTTAAATTGTACAACATTTTATTAACTAAAAAAAAAATTAAAATTTATTTGAAGTTTCAGCTTGTTGAAAACTAACATTTAAAAAAGTAAATCAAATTAAACAAATTATAGTATTTAATTATCTATTAATAACTAATTTTAAATTTTGTAAACTACTACACTACCACTACTAAAATAAACAATTGTTGAATGGACTGATTTGTTGATGAATGCTTAAAAAAAGTGATAAGAACAGAAAAATATTAGAAAACAGACTCGGAGATATACAGAACAAACAGCTGCATAATTAAATAAATGAGCGAAACTCGAAATACTACAGTAGATGCTGAAATTGTCCCCCATTTGCTTTTATGCAACTTCATTTTTCTCGAAAATGGTACATGCTACCGAATTTCGACAAGTATTCCTTTTTTTGTAGTATGCTTTAGACTTTACAGAACCGTTTAGAAATGTGACAAATTTTAACTCTTAAAATATATTTTTTTCGATTGTACCCCCAAATTACCTGTTAAGGCGACACTGCTTTTCAGAAAGAAGCCGTTTGCACATTATTCTTAACGCACAGTTGATGTTTACTCGTATACAAATTTTGACATTTTTATCTTTAGCCGATTTAAAGATAAATAAGGAAAACCATTTGGAAAGTAACAAATTCAACACACTGTATCTCGAAAACAGAAAAAAAAACTTTACATGAACTACCCCTATTATTTTCCCATGAGGAACTTGCATACAAGTTTCTTTGAAACAAGAACGGGACACCCTGTATACATATATTATTATAAATCTCCTTATTTGAGATAGTAAAAAAGAAATAGGTGTAGTATGATAAATTGTAATTTCATTTGAAAAATCTCTCAGTCTCATACAGTTGTGAAAATCTTTATTTATTATTAACAAATAAAACTTTTGAAATAATTTTTTACTATGTTAAAGAACTAATTTGTTGTAAAAGTAATAAGAATTATATAATCATTATTATGTTAAAAACGACGAAAATCTGAAAAATATTTAAGTTTGACCGGTTATAACTCAGTCAATTTTTATATCTTTTTATAAATATGTTGTTTATAAATATATTAAATAATAATGGGTCCTAGAACAGAGCCCAGAACCCTGAGGTACACCACAAGAACAAATTTAGTGTTAATGATTTCTATTATATGTATGTTTTACTTAGTTTTATCGCCAAAAAGAAACCATTAATTTAAAAATTTTAAGCACACATGAATATTGTCTGTAATTATTTGTTTGTAGCATTTTTAGTTACTTTTTATTTAATTTCTGCAATGAACTAATGTAATTTTTTAAGTGTTTTTCAAAAACTTAGGCAAATATTGAAATTAAATTATAATTGTAATAATTTATTTTTTTTATTTTTTTTATTTTTTATTTTTTGGCCTGGCAAAGATACAAATTTGTACATATGGCAAGTCAAGTATACTAAAATGAAAAGAACAGAACAACATACATCGATAGTGACAATAAAAAGCCACAGTTAGCATCATTTACCACTTATCAAATCCTCCACACTATAAAAACCTCCAACTGACAAAAATTCTTTAGTTTTTTTTTTAATTTTCTATAATCAAGTATACATCTAATTTCTTTAGGAAGAGCATTGTATAAAATTACACAATTATAATATGAAGATTTTTTAAAAGCACTTGTATGGTAAAAAGGAATACTCAACAACTCACCATGTCTGCTCATATAGTTGTGAAAATATGTCCGTTTATTAAAAAGACTTAGATTATTTTTTGTAAAAATTAGGCATCTTAAGATGTAAATTGAGGGTGTTGTGAGAATTTGCTTATCCTTAAACACACTCCTACAACTCTCATTCACCTTCAAGTTGAAAAGTAGTCTAATAATTCTTTTTTGATATATGAAAACTCTTTCCCATTCACTACCTCTACCCCAAGCGAGAATGTTGAACGCTATGTGACTGTATACCATGGAATAATAAACATTAACTAAGCCCGCCTGATCAAGAGTATGCTTTATTTAACTGACCACAAACATGGTCAACATGCTTATGCCAGGAGAGCCTAGAATCAATAAATTGCTTTTTGTTTTTGTCCATATTTATCTTTCTTAGATTCAGGAATTCAGGCAAATTGAATGCGCTTTCTCTGGAAAAGATAGAAGATAGACAGTTCTCATAACGATACCATAATATTGCGTGTCACTTACGCATGTAGCTACTAATTGCCTATTACCTTTATCTTCAAATAAGTATGTGTAGGTTAGTTATCGCTTCCTTTAAAAAATGGCATAAGACCAAATACACTGCTACTTTGTCATTGTTTGAAATATGAACTTAAAAATCATTCACTTCCTATTCCTGATTCTATTCTGATGATATTTGCCATTGCCGATAACCAAGACCCGTCAAAAGTTGATATAAAGCAATTAATTAGAGCTAAAGATGATGTACCTAAAAACAAGTGTCCAAGAGGTCAAGAACGCAACCATAATGGAAAGTGCGTTGTTATTGAATAAGAGTTTATGGTAAAGTCATTAGAGATTGGTGGATTTTTTCAGTATATTAAGTAATTCTCATTAAATTTTAGCATTTTAGACTTAAATATTCATCCCTTGCTCGTAGAGACACAGTGTGGGTAAGTTAGGCTCATGACACTCAATTTTCATTCAAAACTACATACTGAACAGTGAACACCCAGTAGAGACTCTTTATTTTCATAATAATACGTTCTTTTGTCACGAACGCTTATACTAATTGCCTTTTACGTTTATCTTCAAATAAGTTGTAAAAAAAACTAGACTAGTAATCTTTTCCTTTGAAAGAAAACTCGTGGACATATTTTGTTCGTTCTTTGCCAACGTTACTGTTCAATATGTACCTGAAGTTAATTTTTTATATCTTTCTGGTTATTCTTCTGATGATGGTTCCAATTGCTGATAATCACGACCTGGAAAATGTTGATATTCACCAACTGACTAGGGCTAAAGATGATGTACCTCAAAATGGGTGCCCTATTGGGCAAGAACGCGATGATAATGGGGACTGTGTGGATATTGATTAATTATTATTTTTAAAGAATTTATGGGTGAAATAAATGTTTCATCAGAGGTCAGTGGTTTTTTTAGTACCTTTCAAGAAACCTTTATAAAGTTAGCATAAACAGTATAAATTGCTTGTATCTACATCAAAAGCTTAAATATTCTTGTACTTGTAGATATGTATGTAGTTTCCTAACGATTTTCTTGGTATTGAGGCGCTTTTAGGGATGTATATGGCACGAAATATAATATCCTTTCAGAAGAACTTCCGCAAATCTGTCAACTGTAATTGGGAGTAAACAAGGTTGCCGGAACTTTCAGCTTCTACGGCTGAAAAATGTTTACAAAATTTCGATATTACCACAGCCAGCTTTCTCTGTTACCGCACAGGTCATTGCAATGTTTTCATGATAAGAAATAACAAACTCGAAGGAAATATTTATTAACTAGTTGAAATTAAAAGATATACAGGGTGTTTAGTGATAATTTCGACTTGGTCATTAATATTTTCTTTCGCATTTCTAAATGAGAAAAATCCTATAAATTTTGTAAAATGAGTAATTTCAGAGTTTTTCTAGGCTGATTGAAGCTCTTAGTAACGACAATAAAAGTTACAAAAATTTAGATAGGAGATCACTTGACTTAGAAACACCACGATTTAAACTAAACATTCAGTGACGTAATTCAGTTTTCTGGGGTCATTACTGACTGTAACTCTGTGTATCTCCGCCGCTGATCGACGTATTTATACATGGTGTAACTTCAAGTGGGGGGCAGGTAAGATTTTTAGGGGTTAGACATCTTAAATTATTCCAAAACAACATAAAACAGCAACAAAATTGAATGATAGGTACGCCGCGAATGATACGCACGAAATAAAAACTGGTTCTATATGAAAACCTGTCTTTGGAGGGGATTGCCGTTCAATTCATTTCGACCAATAGTTTCGCAGAGACACGTGCTTGATCATTGTTGCCACGATCGGAATAATGCAAGTTGTATGATATACACACTGTAATCTAGATAGGCGTAATGCTGTTACGTATGTAAAATCATGATGTGCGCATATGAATTTTTGACTAGTTTGCAACTACATATGCGGGCAAATATTTGCCCGTTTCGCGAGAGCAGGTTGTGGACGTGCTGCTTGCCACGTTAATGAGAAACACATCACTTTTGACACATCCTCATTAGCGTGCTGGCACAGAAGAGCGGCGGACCTTTTGAACTGGTTACGTGGATGCTTCGGTAAACATGGTTTTCTGCGTGCACGAAACGCTAGCACTTGCTTTCTCGAGTGTTTTTAGTTATGTTTTGCTTTGCGAATTATTCACAACCGCTCAAGTCAACGTAATGTAATGGTAGACCAGGGCGGATCTGTCGAAATATCCCACTTTTTGGATGTAAGAGGGGGCAAGCTAATTTTTGCTGGAATACCTTCAGGACAACCCACATAGTGAAAGTGTAGATCCCTAGATCTGGGAGAGATCCGGAACATATTAACAATTGCAAAAATGTTTAAAAAATTAAAAAATATACCTATTTTATCTGAGTTTTTTACTTATATCTTGGAACCTATGCATTTTGGAAGAATATTGAAGAAGAAAAACGTTTTAGAATTTGAATTGAATACTGTAAGTTAAAAATGTTTAAATTTATTACCGATGTTGCAAACTAGCAATAATTGATGAAAAAAGGCAAAATAATCAAGTTTTTGGATATATTTTTTTAAATATCTTAATTGTTCCGAGGGCATTCTAATTTTGGTAAAAAAAAATTTTAGAGAATAATAAAACAACATCAAATTTCATTAAAATGGGTTCGATAGTTTTCGCAAAATAAATTTTTGAAAAAATATTCATATTTTCAAAATGTTGCACAGCCTCAAATAAGGCATCTAGATACTTGGAAATTTTTTCACATAGAAAATACCGCTCAATTTTTCAAACGGTTTTTAAAAAATTTAAATCGGTTGATTAGGATGGCCACAGTAAATTTTTAAAGTTAGTTAGTTTCCTTTTTATTTTTAAACAATTAGATTACATTTATCAATTTGCAAATTAGTTTTTTTCAAAAATTATAATTTTAAGATACCCGTAAAAACTCGTCTTTTTTTTGAAAGTTAAATTCCGTTTGTTGGTTCTCGAGATATAAGCAGTCAAAGTTAATTTATAAACAATTTAGCAATAATCTTTGATCCAGTGGCTTCGTTTTTCCGAGTTCTAAGCTGGAAAAAATTTTCATATTCATAAGTTATCGGCAGTCAGCGGAAAAGCTGTCGCTCGCACGCGCGAAAGGTGATTCAAAACACGAAAAGTGGGGAAGAGGGCTTTCGCTCCGAGACTTAATTCGGAGGTTCAAAATGCGAATGTACGAAAAAAATTACATTATCTCGGCTTCTAATGGACCAATTTCGATTTTTTTTTTATCAATCCGATGTCTCGCGAGCCAAGGAATTTGACTGTAATTAGCACATATTGCTACGCTATTCCACCCTCTACAACTCTACTAGTCAGAAGTCAAAAAATATAGCTGGAGAGCAGCACTCTTAATCTCGGGGTTGAATTTGTCTTAAGTCAGAGCACACAAGGTTACCTGTGAAGAGGAAGTTATTTATTAATTAATCTGTGTTTGCCTATCGTTCACTGCAGGGACTGATGATAAAAGAAACTTACAGGTTAACTCTGTATATTATTTACTAATCATGAGATATATAAGGTTGAACGTCAAATTTTTGTCACAAATATCGTTAGTTATATCCCCCAAAGTGCAGTTGCAAATTGTGTACAGTTAGCTAATTTATAAATCCAAAATCCTTAAACTAATATCATCAAATTGAACTATATGCACTACAATACACATATCAAATAAAGAGTGAAGGATATAGAGATATCTTCAAACGAGGTGTTAAAACTGGTATATTTTCCTACGGCGAGTAAGGTGGTTCCTTGCTAGATCTTTAGGGAACTAAACTGGTCGGTGGTGGGTAGTCCTCCTAATATCAACAAGTGTCTTGTCTCATAATAGCTGTCAACTAAGCGAGGTTATGTCTCTCTAGTAGATAGTAGATCGAGCTCAGCAGGGTGGGAAGGCAGGATGTCCAATAGTATATTTTGTCAACGAATATTCCCCCAAGATCGAGGTGTTATAACCTATGACCATGCCCATCTGTCGTACTTCCAAAATCTTATATTTTCCAAATAATCGTGATAATAAGACGATGAGGGACCAGCTCAAAGAAGCCTAAAAAGTAGATTAATATTTCGATGTGAATATTTTTGAATTTCCAAACCATCAGAGAAAATTATACAAAGAACAATTCTTACCCAACTAAGTGATCTTCTTCTCGTGAAATAAAATCCAGCACAGCTGCTTACGGGATAAACCCTACATAAATATTATTAACGAAATCCAACTTCCACGTTGATTAATTTTCCATAAGTTACACAATTATTAATAATATCTTTCAACGAGCTAATGAAGCTACGAACTGATCCCTTCAACGGTTCAGATTTAAAAAGGATGAACTGACCTATGGAATATGGAATTTTGAGACAATGGCCACGTGACTTAGATTTATTCGTTTTGATACAGTGCAAATTAACCGTTTCATTATACCCTGGTCATCTATTTGAAACTGTTATATTATGTTATAAACAAAGTAATATAAAAAGTTATGAATATATACATTAATAATAATAATTGATAATTAATTTTGAAATGAATTGAGTATATTGCAATTGATAAAATAATTAATTATAAAGACATAATTTAATTATTTGTAAATGTTTATATATTAATATTTTTGAAAACCGTAACAATATTTTGTTATAAACAAAGTTTATTATTTATGCATTAAATATACTGTATATTATTTGTATATTTCAACACTGAATGTGAATTTATTTAGGTATAATTATTACAATTATTTAAATAATTTTTGTTTAAACAAATTAAAAAAAAATCTCTTTGGAAATTAATTTTGTTGTTAGATACAGATAAAATTAAAAAAAAATAGTACTTTAAAATTATAATATTTGAAAAAACTAAATTGCAAATTGATAAATGTAAGCTAATTGTTTAAAAATAAAAAAGAAGAATGTTAACTTTAAAAATTTACTATGGCCGTCCTAATTAACCGATTTCAATTTTTCAAAAACCATTTGAACGGTTGAGCGGTCTTTTCTATGTGAAAAAAATTTCAAGTATCTAGATTCTTTATTTGAGGCCGTGCAACATTTTGAAAATTCGAAAATTTTTTCTCAAATTTTTTTTCAAAAAATTATTTTGCGAAAACTATAGAACCGATTTTAATGAAATTTGGTCTGTTGTTTTATTATACTCTAAAGATTTTTTTACCAAAATGAGAATGCCCTCGGAGCAATTAAAGTATTTAAAAAAAATTGTCCAATAAAATTCGATGATTTTGCCTTTTTTTTCATCAATTATTGCTATTTTGTAACATCGGTAATAAATTTAAACATTTTTAGCCTAAGTATATTGTACAAAATTCAATTCTAAAACTATTTTTCCTTTTCAATATTCTTCCAAAATGCATAGGTTCCAAGATATAAGTAAAAAACTTAAATAAAATAGGTATTTTTTAAAATTTTTTTAAACATTTTTCCTATTTTGAAAATGGACCTCGCCCAGATCTAGGGATCTACACTTTTATTTTGTGAGTTGTACTGAAGGTAATCCAGAAAAAAAATGCTTGCCCCCTCTCACATCCACCTCAAAACAGATTCGCCCTGGTCTATGTAGAATACGAACTAGAAGTTAAATATAGAAAATGTGGGGTCTAGCAAACGATAAGACGTTAGTCATGAGAATTACGAAGTCCTTATAAAAAAAATCTTAATAAGGAAGGAAGTTTTTAAATAATAATTTATTTGCAACAAGAACAATTGGAATGAACAGCTTTGTTGTCATTACATCTCGGGAATAAGTATTTCTTTCAGTACCAAACTCTCCTGAGGTAACAACATGACTGAATTCTTAAAAATTTGCCTGAAATGAAATAAACAACAATAATATAAGTCTTACAGTTTATCTGACCCTGTTTAATACCATCTTAACTAATAAGGGAATTATTTCCTGATATTATATATTTACTACAATGTGTTACTCACCCATTAGTGTATTGAGAATTGGTACTGCTGACCAGCAATTTAAAACATACGTCGCTAACCTTCAATGTCCTTTTCCTTGATCTTTCCATGTTAAACAAGAATACATACGAGTCCTTTCCCTGAAACCTTTTCCTAACAATATGCAACACATTTTTGTTCGCGCTTTTGGCTTCTACAAACACATTGTCATATTCACTTATATTTTCATGTAGTTTGATCATATCTTTGTAAATGTTATAATGGCTTCTCAATCCTGGAGTCCTCTGGGAAGCGAGATTGATAATTCTGAACTTCCTACTGACTGGAAGCCAAGGCTTACCTCCACTGTTAAAACCAGCGTTGACAGTGGCATCCCATTGGAGCGGAGTTCGTTCATAGTCCCTGGTTATCAGATCAAAACTTGTACAGTTGTTCACTTTAGGATCTGTACCTTCTTCACATTTTACCTCGCCGTTCTCTTGTCCTATTTCTTCTCCATAATAAACAGCTGCTATTCCTGGTAGAAATGTTACCAACATGTTATAACCGTCCACGTTACCCAATCTAGTCGGGCCTCTGTGGTTGTCGTGGTTTGACAGCTGAAAATCACAATTATGCCAACTTCTCTTCATCAAAATTATATCAGTACTTACTCCCCAGTTCAAAGGATATTGCTTATCTAAATCATGTGTCCACATTTCTATGAGATTCTTTATATGGTTCGCTGTTGAGTTGTAGTTAAGGTAAGTAAAGTCAAAATTAAATGTGAAATGTGCACCCAATTCTGCCCCATCATTGTTTCCATAATACAACTTAATTTTGTTGAAATCGCTGTAGGCTTCTGTGACGATAATCCTATAAAGAGAAAAAGAAGCACGTAAAGGTTGTGGCATATCCTTCAAATGAAAATAAGATTCACCTTTCTTCCCCTTGGTGGTTCTTGTTGTAATCGTCAATGAAAGATCTAATTTCATAAACACATTCGTAACTTTCATTGGTGTCCTTGGTATAAACATGGTCATAATGAAACCAGTTTCCTGGATCAGGATTCGCTATGTCAGGAAGAAAAGGTTCATCAAGTAAACGTGGATCTTCAATCAAATATGGCACAGCGTCTACTCTGAAACCTGCTGCACCAAGGTCCAAGTAAAACGTCAGTACTCTCTAAAATAAATTCTATTCAATATTATCTGAAACTTAAATTACGTTACCTTTAATTCATCCATAACGTCTTTATTACGTAGATTTAGGTCTGGTTGGGATGGATCGAATTGGTGGAGGTAATATTGTTGTCTCTTTTCATTCCAGGTCCACGAGGAGTTCGAAAACACACTGATCTATAAATAACTTACTTTTGGACGCTCTAAATATACTTAAACATTCTGCCTCTTACCCAGTTGTTTGGTGGTTTACGATTTCCATTTGAATCAAACTTAGGATCGACCCATACGTAGTAATCCTCATACCCAGGCTCATAGTTAACAGAATTATTAAACCAATAATGCTGATCGCTTGTATGATTCGGCACTAAATCTAAGAGGATTTTGATCCCGAACTGCTCAGCTTTTCTAAAGAGCTCGACCAAATCGCTCATGTCACCGTAGATGGGTTCTATAGAGTAATAGTCACTGATGTCGTAACCATGGTCGATTTGAGGTGACTTAAAAACGGGTGACAACCACGCCACTGTAACTCCCAGATCCTTGAGGTGGTCTAATTTTTCGATGACTCCTCTCAAATCTCCAACGCCGTCGTTGTTGTTGTCTTTGAAGGATCTGACGTAGACTTGGTAAAATATCCCGTTTTTGTACCACCCGGTTTGGGCAGTAGAAGCAAAAATAACGTTAACACTTAGAACTACCAGAAATTTGGTTTGCATTTTCTACTTTCGGTATTTTAGTGAATTATGGAAAGATATATGTGTACGATGGAAGACATATTTGTTCAATGAGTTAAAATGCGTACGTACTAAATGATATAGACGGCAATTAGGTATATGTAGATAAACTTTATCAATAGTACTGTCCTAGTCATATGTGACGTCGATTTCTCATTAGCATGTGCTTTATGAAGTTAGTTACCAAAGGCAATTTTGATAGTATTACAATTATTCATGAAACACGTAAATTTTAATTTAGATACAATTCATTTCTTATCGGGTTTTTTATTCATCACCTAGTTCTAACATTTTTTTTTTGTTTCAGGTAATGCTATCTATCTACAATGAATTCGTCTGATCCAAAAGGTAACTTACCAAAATTGGTTTTAGCGAACTTTTTGCTGTTATGCACATTCTCTTATTTTATAATTCAGTTGATCTGTTTTGGTTTTGGTGAATCGTATATCCACGGAGATTTTTGGCTTTCATATATCACTTGAAATGAAAATTTTTCTATGCGCATAAAAAAACGTGGGCTTAACTTTTGGCGGCACAATATGTTAAAAAAATTCGAAAAATGTCATATTTTTCTTCCTATTTAATTATGTATCTTTTCAAGGGTTGATTTTAGGCGAAAATGGAAGAGGAATAAAATGTTTGTAATTAAATTTTTTACAAAATATGACTAGTTCGATGACCAAATCCATTCGTTCGAAGAAGTAGAAGTAGAAGCAGAAGTAGAGTGCGAGAATGAGGTGTTAGACAAAGCGGAAATTAATAATTATTTTGTGTTTGAAGATGAAGAAGTTGATGAATATAATATCGAAGAAGAAAACGAAATCCCATGTAAAAAAGTTCAATTAAATTCTTAATATATATTTTTATACATATAAATAAATATAATATACATTCATAAATTTAAAACAAAAATTTGTGTACATTTTTTAAATCCTGATTTATTAATGCAATTAAGTATGAATAAAATATNATCATTATAAAAGTATAATTCAAATATTATTTATTGTTTAAAATATAAGCAAATGAGAAATTAACTCATTATGTTACTAATTTTCGAAAAATTTTGAAAATAATTGTTGTTTAAACAATTTTAGAATATTTAAATAAATTTAACTCAACGATTCAATTTCGAGCAGGCCGAAGCGGCCGCGCTCTCTACTTCCCCCACCACCACCACGATTTTCTTGAATTTCTCGCTTGCATAAATAACTTTAAACACGTTTTAAAGTAGGTTGCCAATGAAGAAAAGTATTGCAAACTTACAATTAGACCTGGTAAGTACTCGGAATACCAAAGGTATTTTTCGGAAAATTAGCCAGGGTGTCCCAGTACATTTAGTGTAAATCACGGTTAACTTTGATCTGCTATAACTACGTAATTAATTGGCCAATCGATCTGTTTTTTTTTAAAGAAGCGTCTTTCCAAGAACTTTTAAAACCTGTTTTAAAAAATTTGATTTGGTTAAATATTCACAAAGTTATTCTAATTGTTTATAAGTACAAAAATTCGACCGATATTTAAACAAGCGCCAGAGCACTCCTAATTGACGGATTCGAATTTTTCAAGAAGCGTCTGAAAGCTTGAGAGCCCTTCTATATGTGTTTAAATTTTCAAGTATCTAAGGGCCTTGGTTTTTGCTGTCAAATTTTGAAAATTTACAAATTTTTTTCAAAATTTGGATTGCAAAATTATTATGCAAAATCTATCGAACCGATTTTGATGAAATTTGGTTTGATGATTCTAGATAACATGAAGTTTTCTTGAGCCAAGTATGAAGGTGCTATACCCAATTTAAAGACCCCAAAAAAATTCCCTAAAAAGTAATGTTTTTTAGCCGCATTTTTCAAGATTCATTCGATTTGTAACTAGTCATATTTTGTAAAAAATTTAATTACAAACATGTTTTCCTCTTCCATTTTCGCCTAAAATCATCTCTTGAAATATGACATTTTTCAATTTTTTTTAACATATTGTGCCGCCAAAAGTTAAGCCCACGTTTTTTTATGCGCATAGGAAAATTTTCATTTCTAGTGATATTTGAAAGCCAAAAAGCCAAAAATCTCTGTGGATATACGATTCACCCAAATATGGACTTTTTGAAACAGATACCGCCTGGACTAGTTGATATTTCGCGTAGCGAGTAGCGATCACTAACTAACGGTGTATTTCGCCGACCTATGCCCTCTTGTAAAATAAGGCTCGCTACAGCCGTCTGCTGAAAGTATGCCGTAACTCGGCTCTAGGATTTAGCTATCGCCCACGGATATAAATTTAATCGATAAGACAATACCAGCCAAGGAAACCCCTATAGTCGCAGTAAATTTCGTCTTCTAAAATAAAACAGGTTGAAATGGCCTCGTGAGCTTTAAGGCAACGGTTAAGGGGGAGAATTAGTGGGGAAGTTTAAATTAAGTGATGATTTTTTTTCATCCATTATCAAATTTAAGTCGTGATTTATTTACAATGAGAAAAATTGGAAGCAAATGTTTTGCTGCAAGGATACTCTGGGATTATTTCCTTCAGAACCAAGCTCTCCTGAGGTAACAGCGTAATTGAACTATTTCTAAAAATTTGCCTGAAATTGATTAATTAAACTATATAAATCACTAAGGTGAGGAAAATTACTCACCCATTAGTGTACTGAGAATTGGTACTGCTGACTAATAACTTAAAAAACGTGTCGCCAATCCTCAAAGTCCTCTTCCTTGATCTTTCCATATTAAACAAGAATACATACGTATCCCTTCCCTTGAGTTTTTTTCTAACAATGTGTAGCACATTTTTGTTCGCGCTTTTGGCTTCTACAAACACCTCATCGTACTCACTTATATGTTTACGCAGTTTGATCATATCTTTGTAAATATTGTAATGGCTTCTCAATCCTGGAACATTCTGGCAAGCTAGGTTGGTAGTCCTGAATTTTCTCCTGATGGGCAACCACGGTTTAGCTCCGCTGTTGAACCCAGCGTTGACAGTGGCGTCCCATTGAAAAGGGGTTCGTTCAAAGTCCCTAGCGATTAGATCAAATGTTGCACAACTGGTTACTTTGAGATCTGTACCCTCTTCACAGTTCACTTCACCGTTTTCTTGACCGATCTCTTCCGCATAGTACGTAATGGATATGCCTGGTAAAAATGTTACCAACATGTTGTAACCGTCCACGTTTCCCATTCTCGTCGGTACTCTGTGATTGTCGTGATTCGACAGCTAAAAATAGAGTTTGAGACCTTTCCAAAAAAAACATGTTACTACTTACTACCCAATTCATATATTTCTTATCTAAGCCCGATGTCCATGTATCTATTATATTCTTCACGTCGTTCGCTGTTGAATTGAAACGAAGATACGTAAAGTCAAAGTTGAATGTGAAATGGGCCCCTAATTTCGTCCCATCGTGATTTTCGCAATACAGTTTGGTTTTGTTGAAAGCAGTGTAGACTTCTGTGAGAATAATCCTACGGATATAACAATGCGAATAGTTTTATCCTTGAAGTGAAATGAACACTTACTTTTCGTCCCCATCAAAGTTTTGGTTGTACTTGTCAATGAAGGATCTAATTTCGTAAATGAATTCGTAGCTTTCATTGGTGTCCTGGGTGTAAATGGGATTGTAGTGGAGGCGATTTTTTGGATCAGGATGTTCTATGTCGGATCGGAAAGGATCATCTAGTAAGTCTTTATTTTCAATCAGGTACGACACAGCATCGATTCTGAAGCCAGCAGCGCCAAGGTCCAAGTAAAAAGTCGATATTTTCTAAAATAAACATGTAACAAATTATTCAAAACATGATATTGCGTTACCTGTAACTCTTCGACGACATCTTTATTACGTAGATTCAGGTCTGGTTGGGAAGGGTAGAAATAGTGCAGGTAATATTGTTGCCTCTTCTCATTCCACGTCCATGTGGAGTTTGAAAAAATAGCGATCTACGAAAGCACCAGCTTATTTTTCGGAAGAAAATAACGTATCTAATTCTTACCCAATTAGTTGGTGGTTTTCGGTTACCATTCGCATCAAACTTAGGATCTGCCCACACGTAATAATCTTCATACCCAGGTTCACAGTTAACAGACTTTTTGAACCAATAATGTTGATCGCTCGTGTGGTTCGGTATTAAATCTAAGAGGATCTTGATTCCAAATTGCTCAGCCTTTCTAAGGAGCTCGATCAAATCGCTCATATCACCATAAATGGGATCTATGGAGTAATGGTCACTAATGTCGTAACCATGGTCGATCTGAGGCGACTTAAAAATGGGCGACAGCCACACCACCGTGACTCCTAGATCACTGAGGTAGTCCATCTTCTCGATGACACCCTTCAGGTCTCCAATTCCGTCGTTGTCGCTGTCTTTGAAGGATCTGACGTAGACGTGGTAGAATACACTGTTTTTGTACCAACCTGTGTTGGCGGTGTAAACAGATATTATGTTAACAGTTAAGATTACAAGAAATTTGGTCAGCATTTTTTGCTGCTGATGTTAGAAATATTTAACTGTTCTTCAAATAAAATATATTTGAATAAGAAATCGACGTACTTGTCCCATGGGTGGAAATAAGTAATTGGGAATTATGCGATGTAGCAATGAATTAAGTAATGTAAATAATTGCTTTTTTATCATGTTATAATTATACCTGAGGCCATATGTCTTTATCGAAGCCTTTATAAAATTAGGAAACTATTAAGGTAATTATTAGACGCATTTTAATGGTAATGCAATTTATTGATAGACTTAATAGTTTCCACTTGAACGATATGACAATGTCTATTTAAAAAATGTTGGAAATTTCTACGTTATTTGTAGTTTTTTGTTTGTTATGGACCCTAAGCTTGTTTTACAGAAGCAGTTATTGCTTTTGATAAATTAAGGGCGTGGTTAAAATGTTGCCCCTTATTTCTGGGACGCCTTATATATACAGGGTTACAACTTTTTATTTGTCCAATACAGGTATCTCTCTTATTTTAAGAGATGCAGAAATGGTTAAATGTGAAAAATTGTACATACTTTTATGCCGATCATGGATTCGTTTAACTTTAGAAAATTCCGAACAGTTCCGAAGATATTCGAAGGAAACCGATTATATGCTATTTATTTTTTTAGTCGTCTTTCACTTGTTTTTCAAAATTTTTAGACAAAAATGTGTAGTTTGATATTAAATGATGTGAGGAATCGATTTTTACTGTCAGTCATAACGTATTTCTATAAATGTGCGCTAGTTGTAGTAAACTTTTGTTATTATTATGGACGCCATATTAAATGTTTGCTTTACTAGAAGAAAAGGAAAATTCTCTTTTTGTAAAACTTTTATTAAAAATGACATTTTTAATTCATTCATAAGTGAACTAAAAATTGACTTTTATAATGTTACAGTTAAAAACACTGTTAACGCTAGTGTAAAAAAACTTTTAACACTAGTGTTAAAAATAAAATGCTAAATACTATACAGGCTGTAACAAATTCGCTTCTCACTACAGGGATCTCGGAAACGTTAAGAGATACGAAGTAGCTTAAATGGGGGCAATGTTGCATAATCAGGGGACCAACATTAAGGCTCTAAAGATCAAGGCTAACATGATTATATTTCGAAATATTTGAAAAAAACGAAATTTTGTTTCATTTCGGCCTTGTTTGAGGTGATATTGAAAAAAGAACACTGAAAAACGTCTGAATCTGATTCGGGCTGAGGCAGTACAGTATTGGGGGTAATGAAGGCTTGCAACAAATGTAATAAAATTTGTAGGATCGTATTTAAAAAAATGAAGTTGATGATGGTTCTAGAGGGACGAAACGTTACATATAAAAATTGATTATGCCAGTCGCAACTTTGTCATCATTTAAGCTACTTCGTATCTCTTCTATGTTCGAAGTGCATTTTTCCTCATTAAACCATTTCTGTATCTCTAAAAATAAGAAAGATACCTGTTTGGACAATTAAAAAGTTGTAACCCTGTATACATTGAGAGAAAAAATTCATAAAACTGGAAGGGCGAAGGAAATAAACCAAACTTGTTTAATTGATGATTGTTTCATCTGCTAGATTAGGTGTAACGTTAATTTTTTTACTTAGCGCCTTCGACCGACCTTGAAAATTGGAAGCGTTGTTTAATTACCGTCTTAATTCCCTTTTGTTCAACAAAACGAAACGATTCGCCGCGTTTTCTCGAAACCCCGCTGTTTGTTGTTATTTTACCTTCTCCTTCGGCCCGAACAAAGCCCATGAAAAAGTGATTCCGGCAACTCCGAGACGCGTATTATTCTCCTAAGCTCTTTTTAATTATTCCGGCCGAGGCGGAGTTACTTCGGCGTTAGACGCAACAGCCATTAATAATAGAAATGTAATTCGGTCGCACGCAACGGCCGCTAAATAAATTTGTTAATATTAATACGGCCCGGAACGTCGCGTAAAAGTTCACGTGCCCCCTCTGGGGTTATTGAAAATTAATATATGCAAATTAACTCCGGGATTGTGCGTGTTTCTTGGTTGTTGGGAAGGCGCGCTTTTCGATCGCCCCTGATTGTTAGTACAACAGCCGTTTTAACTCAAACGGGCGAAATTGTTTTCTCTAGCCGCCGCCGGACGGCAATTACTTCAGTTTTGGCGTGGTTTGTAATCTCTTTTTAACCGGATGAAAACGCGTTTTCGTTACCGTCCATCACGTGATAACAGTTCTAGGACACTTGTTAGAAACGTTGTATATAAGGGTGGGCCATTAGTTTGAGAAAGTACACTAACTCCCTTGTTAGTTATAATACAGAAAGAAAGTTTATATAAAAGTTGTACAGAATCAAGAAACCTAAACTACAAAATTAATTTCAAACATACAGGGCGATGAGTAAAAACGGGACACGCCAAATATTACATTTTTAAATGGAACACCCTGTATATTTTTAAACAGTTGGATTTCTGAGAAAATTCTATATATGGTAATATAAACAGTTTAACACTTCAATGCGGCGTTGCTAAGTTATGTAGAAAATTCTTAGAATTTTGGAAAAACATGACCTCGAAGAAATTGTATTAACTTTCAACTACTAACACTTGCAGCAAAAATATTTGACAGAGTTATAGGCAAATGTTATACAAAGGCTCCTATATTAGCCAATATCGCTATTTTATACAGGGCATTTTTTATAAGTCGATAATTTTTAGAAAGTTCAAACTTGATTTTCTAAAATTTTTCAAATGGAACACCCTATATTTTATTGTTCTATTTTATTCGCATATAATTACACTTCAACTTTTATTAAGCATTTTCTATATCTAAAATTGTTAGTTTTTAAGATATGGCAACATTTCTGAAAAGACTTAATTTTTATTATTTTCGGTCGCACGAGATGGCTTTGGAAAAAACTGTCACATTGTGTCAACTTGTCAGTTCATAATTTATCATTCCGAATCATTTTATTAGTTAATATTTATTAGTGGGTATACTATAAAATAATTTAATTATACTACATACTTGTGTATGAAAAAACATAGTTTATTTATTAAATGGAAATAAAATAACAAAACAGATACGAAAATAAATCAAATATTTAATTTTACAACAAGTGTTCAAAATGACGGCCGTCTTGGTTTAGACATAGCTCTACACGTCGTTCAAATGTGGTATTAACATTATTCAGAATATCAATGATGATATTTTGAAAAACTCGTCGAATTCGGTTTTTCATATCCTCTTTATTAGTAGGGGGAGTTTGATATACCCGATCTTTTACATATCCCCATAGAAAATAGTCCATTTTTGTCAGATCAGGCGACCTGGCAGGCCAACTAATTGGTCCACCTCTTCCAACCCACTTCTCTGGAAATTCATTGTTTAAGAATCTACGAACTTCCTGCGTGTGGTGTACCACATTCTCTGACGAATATTTAGCGGTATATTTTCTAGTAAACTTTCCATAGTATTTTGTAGAAAATGAAGATATAGTTGCCCTATTAAATGTTCTTCGAAAAAATAAGGCCCAATAACGTAATGTCCAATAATCCCGCTCCAAACATTGAGTGATCACCGGATTTGACTATGTGTCATAAGCAACGCATTTTCAGAAGCATAATAATGAAAATTGTGTTTGTTCACGCTTCCATTTTCATGAAACGTTGCCTCAAAAGCACATAATTAAAAAAAGCCTATCTTCATTCATTTTTCTTTGGGCCCAATTACAAAATAACTAATAACTAATAATAAACTAATAAAATGAACACAAAATGGAATGATAAATTATGAACTAACAAGTTGACACATTGTGACAGTTTTTTCCAAAGCCATCTCGTGCGACCGAAAATATAAAAATTAAGATTTTTCAGAAATGTTGCTATATCTTAAAAACTAACAATTTTAGGTATAGAACATACTTAATAAATGTTGAAGAGGACCGATATGTGAATAAAATAGAACAATAAAATATAGGGTGTTCCATTTGAAAAATTTTAGAAAATCAAGTTTGAACTTTCTTAAAATGATTGTAGAAAATTGAAAGAGAATCCGAAAATATCGTGGTTGTTACCGTGAAGCAGTGGCGTACTATTTTAATTAGAAAAATTTTCCACCGACTTTATAGAAAAGACCCCTTAAAATTCACCAAAGAATACGATTTTTGGTCACCATTTGTGAATCACCCTGTATAATTCATGTCTTAAATTTAAAATCGATATTAACTGCTAAAATCTTACGTGTATAATAAAAGTAATAAACTTTCAGTAAAAACTAGTGCTATTAAGTATAACAACCTTTTTTTTTTAGAAAATATTTTATTATCTTACATCCAAAACTTTTTTGGGCAAGTGGTTAATCACCCTGTATATATTTTATTTTTTTCGAATCGAATTCCCTCCGAACATTTTTGTATCCTTGTAACACTTTTTTTATTTCGTATTAAAAATCTTCCATTACAATTTGCAAGTATTTCGTCAGGGTTTATTAAATATTTCTCCCAACAAGGAGACCACCGAAAATCATCAGTCTTTCCCCAGGGGACCACCCTAATATTAGGTGCCGTAGGGGCCTGGTACTGGTCGCCGTTGGGGACGACGTCGTCGAACTTGCGCGAGGACAATGGTCAACAGGAGAGAGGGGCCACTTGAGGAAATTGATGCTCCGTGCAAATACTCCGCATTGATTAAAATCGTGTTCGATTGTAGGAATCGGGTGAAGACCAAACAATGTCGTAGTGTTGGGCTATGTACAGTGTACACGAAGTTAAAGTAGGGGCTATTCTGATCGAATCCTTGCAAAAATCTTTGTCCGATGGGAAAAATTTATAGCAGTTCGTAGAGAATAGATAGGATCAAGAAAAGGATAATAAGGAACGATATAAACGGAATGTTTCAACATGTGAGCATGGAAATTCTAAATTCAAAAACCAATAAACCTCGAATTTTTATTATTGATGGCTATTGGATTAGATCTAAGTAGTAAAATTAGAGTCGTCTGTTCAGTTCAGCGTTTATTCAAGAAATAACTCATCATGATACATATTTTCCCAGTTACCAATATAGGTACCTCTTTGAGAAATGGACTAGGCGGTATCTGTTTTGGTTTGGGTGAATCGTATATCCACGGAGATTTTTGGCTTTTTGGCTTTCAAATATCACTAGAAATGAAAATTTTTCTATGCGCATAAAAAAACGTAGGCTTAACTTTTGGCAGCACAATATGTTAAAAAAATTCGAAAAATGTCATATTTTTCCTCCTATTTAATTATGTACCTTTTCAAGAGTTGATTTTAGGCGAAAATAGAAGAGGAAAAAAATGTTTGTAATTAAATTTTACAAAATATGACTAGTTACACATAGAATTAATCATGATTATTATTGTAAAAATTGGAAAAATCGCCAAAAATCATCACACCAAATTTCATCAAAATTGGTTCTATAGATTTTGCATAATAATTTTGCAATCCAGATTTTGAAAAAAAGAATTTGCAATTTTTCAAAATTTTGCACAGCAAAAACCAAGGCCCTTAGATACTTTAAAATTTAATCACATATAGAAGGGCTCTCAAGCTTTCAAACGCTTTTTGAAAAATTCGAATCCATCAATTTAGTTTAATTAGTAGTAAATATTTTCAAACGCATATCGTTAATAATTATTGGTCTTTCAACAGTCCGATAATTATTTATCTTTAAACTTCCTTTAATTATCAACATTATTTTTATATTGAGTCAAAGGTAAGTGCATAAACAGATATACTGTTTATATCAAAGATCAAAAACTAATTTATTTAAATATTCTAAAATTGTTTAAACAACAATTATTTTCAAAATATGTCGAAAATTAGTAATTAATTAATTAATTAATTAATTATTTTAATCATAATTTTTTTGTGATTAAAGTATAATTCAAATATTATTTACTGTTTAAAATATAAGCAAATGAGAAATTAACTCATTATATTACAAAAACACAAAATTATAGTACAAAAATTCGACCAATGATTAAACAAGCACCAGAGCTCTCCTAATTGATGGATTCGAATTTTTCAAAAAGCGTTTGAAAGCTTGAGAGCCCTTATATATGTGACTAAATTTTCAAGTATCTAAGTGCCTTGGTTTTTGCTGTGCAAAATTTTAAAAATTTGCAATTTTTTTTTCAAAATCTGGAATGTAAAATTGTATTGTACTGGATTGTATCTGGATTGTAATATTATGCAAAATCTATCCAACCGATTTTGATGAAATTTGGTGTGATGATTCTACATAAAATGAACTTTTCTTGAGCTTGAGCTATGAAGGTCCTATACCCAACTTTAAGACCCCAAAAAAATCCCTAAAAAGTAATGTTTTTTAACCCCATTTTTGGCGATTTTTTCGATTTTTACAATAATAATCATGATTCATGCGATTTGTAACTAGTCAAATTTTGTAAAATTTAATTACAAACATTTTTTTCCTCTTCCATTTTCGCCTAAAATCAACTCTTGAAAAGATACATAATTAAATAGGAAGAAAAATATGACATTTTTCGATTTTTTTTTAGCATATTGTGCCGCCAAAAGTTAAGCCCACGTTTTTTTTATGCGCATAGAAAAATTTTCATTTCTAGTGATATTTGAAAGCCAAAAATCTCCGTGGATATACGATTCACCCAAAATCCAAATATGGACTCTTTGAAACAGATACCGTCTGGACTAAAAAGCATGCTCGCTATTAATAAATAAACAGAAATATAAACTAAAAACACTTGGATCAGTCCTATGAGTTTTAATGTTTGTAACTATGTGTAAATGATATTTAAAAATGGTGAAAGAGAGACTTATGGTTGAAATTTATAGAAACTGCACCTTCTTCTTCTTCTTCTTACTAGTGGTTGGTCCTAATAAGTCCCATAGCACCGCGGCCTAATTGGGCCTATTGTGCGTCCCACTACTAGTCCTATTCAGCAAGTAGAATTGTCCAGAAACTGCACCACTCTTAAGTTAACAGCAAAAAGCACTTGGAAAGTTCTGTTCAAAGAATCAATTTTAAACGAAATTGTCATGTGAAATCAAAAGTTGCGCAAAAATCTAACATGAACAGATTTTTGTACAAACTCGCGATTGTAACCGCCGCTTAAGGTTTCAATTTTCACCCTGTTTTCGGCAAATATCTTCCCCGTCTCTGAATCACATCCCAACGACTTCAAGACTACATTTTCACCATTAAAGCGCAGCGACGAATCTTTTTATATTTGATAACACTTGGCGTTCGAGTTCATACGTAATAACTTAAAATTTTATGGCACCACGACAACGAATCTCGTCTCTGCACTCTGCGCAATATTTCCGGTCCGCAACAAAATATAAACCGACCCACACACGACGATGCAAAACTGTTACATTTGGTCGAAGAGCCAACGAGTGCCCAACGAGTCAGGATGACGTTCGAACACAAGTCAGGCTCGGTCCGCAGGGGTCATATCTCTGTGCATTGAATTTAGAAATTTCACTTCCTCGTAAAATTCCCATGGTAGCTGTCTCGGAAGGGTTATCGACATGTAGGTAACTTAGTTTGATTTTTTATGTTGCTACCTTAGTTCGAATTTCCTAGTATTTGAAAACGCTTTAATTCCCAAAAATTCGGAATAGGCCGGTCAAAATCGACACAAAAAATCGCTAAATTCGCAAAACATGATGTATCTCTGATTTTTTAGTATGTCGTTTGGACCCATTAGGGCTATGTATACTCAAGTTTGCAACTCTTAAAAAGTTGTGAAATTTTTACACACCAAAAACCGCGAAATTTTTGGACTTGTTTCAGATTCTGCTCTATATCTCCTAATCCATGCATTTTTCGTACAAAGCTATTCTATACGTTTTTTAAGAGCATCAAATTTGTGATAAATTGAGCTCAACCGGAGCTCTGTAGCTCAATTGGTTACCGAATTACGGCACTTTGAAAATAGGCCAGTATTTCAAAAATTTAAAATTTTAGTTTTAGACCTTCTTTGGACCGGAATTGCGTCGAAACCATTGATCCTACGTGTAGAACTTGTAGAATATAATATGTAGGCAATTTCATTACCTTTAAACTAAATGCAGAGCGGGGTCTGTAAGCCTCGTAGTTCTCTCAAAATCTCAAAAAAAAACATATAAGGTAAAATCACATTTTTCCAGAAATGTTCCATAACCTTTCCTATTTTTTGTTTTTTGGTTTGGTAATGAAAAAGAAGGCATGAAATCATTTAAAAAAACGGTGAAATGTATTTTAATATAAATATAAGTAATCAAAAGTGCAGTAACTTAATCAATCAGATCAGACACATAGTCAAATTCGTCGCCTTGTTTTTGATGGCCCTGGTTCGTCACTTTTGTTGCTCTCTTCACTATTGGTGTTCTGTCACGTTTCCCCAGAGCAGGTAGCACACATCACAGAATATCTGAACCCTGCTTTGAGGCAAGCGCAGCCACCTCTGCACCCCTTCTTGCATTTGCAAGAGAGGAGTTTTAGGAGTTCTGCGGGGGCAGGAGTTTGTAATGGGGATGAGTCCAGCCAAGGTCAATTCCCAACCCCAGTCGGTGGCCTCTTTCTCCACCCCCAACCATTTTTGCAGCCTCTGTGGTTGGGGGCAAACGGGCCAGATTCGCTTTGGCGTTGGCTGCTGTCTTCACAAAAGTACGGAAGCATACATCGTTGAGGGTGTCTTTCGTTTCGTCTCCATATAGGGCAACTAGACACTTGTCACCGGCTGCTGCGACTTGTTGGTGTGTGGCATCTGTCTGGAGGAAAACTCTAGCTTGGTCCACTAGGATTTGATTTTGTGTGAAGTGGCTTCCGTACTTTTTTGGAAAAACGCCTATTTTCAAAGTGCCGTAATTCTGTAACCAATTGACCTACAGAGCTCCAGTTGAGCTTAATGTATCACAAATTTGATGCTCTTAAAAAACGTATAGAGTAGCTTTCGACGAAAAATGCATGGATTAGGAGATATAGAGCAGAATCTGAAACAGGTGTAAAAATTTCGAGTTTTTTGGTGTGTAAAAATTTTTCCACGACTTTTTGAGAGTTGCAAACTTGAGTATACATAGCCCTAATGGGTCCAAACAACATACTAAAAAGTCAGACGTACATCATGTTTTGCGAATTTATTGTCGATTTTGACCGGTCTAGAACTGGGTTGAAAACTGTTGCGCCTTAGCGCGTTGTCGGTGCTTTGCTATGGCTGTTGTTGTACTCTGTGAATGGCTCTTGGAAGGTTTCTTGAAGTAATTTGGAAACATGGGTGAATTTTCGGAATCTGCTGCGGGCTCGCACTACATTTGAATTAATGTGTGTATTGAGGTTACAGTTCCATCTACAGTAGCGTCTTCAGGGCCGGCTAGTTGCCAAAAAGTAAAAAGAGAGGGCTTTCACTCGACGTTTTTGGGTGCCCCAGTGAGCCACTAAGTCGGCGGACATTATAGTTCCGGGATAAAACCTTAACTAGCTGCTGCTGCTGCCGGCGGTGTTGTTCTGAAAGTCTTTACTGGCTTAAGATATATTGTATGTTTTGCGGTATTAATGTTAGTGTGTCGCCGGGATAAAAAGAAAACGGATTTGTTTTAACTAGCCGGGTTTAGGGAACTTTTCTGTCTATCCCTCTCTGGAAGTTCGTTGTTCGGCTTCCATTGTTTCCCGGAACACGGCGACACACTGGAAATAAAAAAAATGCGGAGACGAAGAACTGGAAGAGTAAAATATTTGTTCTGTTTTCGCTGGAATTAAAAGGCTTTTGATGTAGTTTTAAAAGTACCTCAACGGCGGACTGGATGAAATATTGGCAAAGCTAATATTAGAATAAGAAGTATTTGTCGGAGTTTCGTAGGAAGAAAAAATGCCAAATGGGATTAAAAACAATTTTTAAAACAGAAGGAAACTGAGATCTGTACAAGAATTTGATTTGATTCAAGAAAAAAGGAAACATTTATACTAATGTCACTTGTTTTTACTAACGAGTTGATAATACAAGGTGTTTGTAAATAAGTGCGAAATATTTTAAGGTGGTTGCCGAAGTTATTTTGTGAAAAAAATTCATATAAACGTAGGTCGAAATATGCGAGAATGCCACAACTTTTTTAATAAAAAAAATGGTACGACACTGACTTTTTCCAGTTTTGATATTTTTTTAGAAATCCGCCATCAATTCTGAATAGGGTTTCTGGTCGAGACTTCTCGAAGCGAGAATTCCCGGGAAATCTGGCCTTACTCGAGACGAGAAAAAAGTGTCGAGAAATCGAGAAATCGAGAAATCGAGAAATTTAAAAATCACGCGCGTCTTAAGTTCTTGACTGGAGTTCGTTTCGTTCATGCGTTCAATTCGTTTCTCGACAAATAACTGAGTGATTAAAGTGGTTTCTCTACCAGCTCATGATTTATTTATTTTAAGTTTTTAAGGCTCTAGTTTATTTTGATGATTCTTATTTTTATAATGTACAAGGATGATTCAGTATATTTTGACCCCCTTTAACTTTTTTGTTTTAAGAGTTATAAAAAAATGTGGAATACAAAAGTTGCACGATTTTTTATGAAGTTTTCGAAAATGATAGAAAAACAAATAAAGTTCAAATAAAATGGCCGCGGATGTTAACTTTGTTAATTTAAATGGAACACCCTGTATATTTTTACATATTTGAATAGAACATTCCTTGTCGAGCATTGTCATATAGGGTTTGTTAGGTCAATCTCTAATAATAGGCGAGATAATATTAAAAAACGAAATGATGTTTTTTTTATTAAGAAAATAAGACATTTTGTAATTGTTAGACCTCTTTCAGGCATTTCTGCCTTTTTTCAATTACGTAAGGATTTAGATTTAGTGGTAATATATTTTGACATATCGGACATTGATATAGTCCAAAATGCGTAGGTATTTTAAGTAAATCTCACTAATTAGACCGTGTGAGGCCAATTACTCATGGACAATATTATATATAGCAGGTAGTGACAATGACAGGTAGTAATACCATGATAACATTGTTATTGCTTGACAGTTTGTATTAGTATTTAATTAAAATGGGTTACACAGAAGTAGAAAATTGAAATATTATTAGGAATTAAAATAAACTATGGAAAATTTCATAAAAAATCGTGCAAGTTTTGTATTTCACATTTTTTATAACTCTTAAAACAAAAAAGGGGGGTCAAAATATAGTGAACCACCCTGTACCTAGTTACAAGTATGTGTAGAAATTTTATTATAAGCAGATACCTTATGTTGATGTTGATTATGAAAATATTTAGTTCCTGTTCCTTTAGTTGATTATTTTATTTTTGTTTTGTTAATTAAAAGATTGTGATTATAAGTGATAAATTAATAGGAAGAACGCTTCTGTATCTTTAAATTAAAGCTTGTTTTTTTTAAGATTTCTTCGGTTAAATTCCTTATTTACTATTTATTTAATTAAAAGACTGCATTATTAATGATTATTAATAATTATTATTGGAAGAAAACTACGATTAAACAACATTGAAATAAACATAAGTATATTGAAAGTGTTTAATAAAAAAACAAGTTAAAGGTTTTTAAGAAGAAACTCAAAGTTTAATTTAGTTTTGTTAGTAGAAGTAGAAACATAAGTAATTAATAAAAATACTGAGTAAATAATAAATGTTAATGATGATTGTGAAGTATAATAGCATGTTTATATTTCGCATTGCAATACCAAAATTATGACTTTTTTAAGTTTTAGAAATTTCTCGAGAATTCGAGAATTCTCGGAAATTCCTAGTCGAGAATTCTCGAGATCCGAGAAAAAAATAGGCCGAGAAATCAGAAACCCTAATTCTGAATGAACTGGGTCTCTTCAATTTTTTTCGTAGGATGCACCGTTTTTGAGGAAAAAACGTAGAACATATTTTATGGCAAGTTGTTTTTTTAATTTCTATTGATACATTATCAAGTAGGTTGCTGTCAATATTTCTAAATAAATTACAACCATCAAATTTTTTTGAAATAATTAATGAAAATGAAAAAATTAAAACTTAAACACTCTATATTTCGGAAATGAAACATATTTCGACCTACGTTTATATGAACTTTTTTTCACAAAATAACTTCGACAACCACCCCTTAAAATATTTCGCACTTATTTTCAAACACCCTGTATAATGCTGTTTCTGGGGTACCACAAGGATATGTAATGGGTCCTCGTAAATTTTCTTTATTTATTAATGATACAATCGAAGATGAAGAAGTCTTACTTTATACCGATGCGATGACGCGGAGATCTTTTTTGCTATGTATTCTGTATCAGAAACGATTTAAAAAATTAAGGAAAAAGATAATGATAATCTTCCTTTTAATGTTGAAAAGTGCAGTATATTTTCTTTTAACCGAAAAATGTCGGATCCTTTATATAGATATAAAACTGCATTGAATTGTCCCGAATAGATTAATGAGCGTGAGGTTGTATTTGATGAAAAACTTCTTAAAAACATATCAAATTAATTGTATAAGCTTCTTATAAAAATGTTAGTTTCGTTGTTAGGAACTCTTTTTTTCATACGATCTAAACTTGAGTATGCTTCTTTGATATAGAATCCCTGCTATATAATCCATAGAGATTATTTAGAAAATATTCAAAAGCGCTTTATAAAATATATTTCTTACCGAACGGATATTATCCTCCCATCAGGATTCCCCAGGATACTCTGTTTTTTTTAGGTTCTCTATAGAAAACCTTGAGGTGGGTAGAGAAAAACAAGCTCTTTATTTTTGTGTAAATTATTACTTAATGATATTTGATTTCATTCATATATTAGAAAAGCTCACATTTCAGAGATATCCCAAAACATTCCGTCTTGCTACTCCTGGAACTAATCTTTTAAACTTTTCTCCCACCACATTTTATTTGTAACACTTGAGGATAAGCTTGATATACATATTTTGCACAAATGTGACCTATAAAAAAATCTGACTGAATAATATCTAACAATTTCATGCGGATTTATAGATTTTGTATTATAACGTTCAATTTTTTGAAGTTTTTATCTCTATTGTTTTGTATTTCCTATTCTCTAATTAGTAGTAACTAATGGATGGTATATTTATTAACAAAATAAAAGACCAAACTAAAAAATAGTGCTAATAAATATGTCTGCCTTTTTAGATGTCTATTCTAGATTATTTCAAGAACTTCACCATAATATATCTGTTAACAGTTCATTTTGCTGCTATATTCTCTCTCTACCTTCAAACATTTTCCGTTTATATTTTGGGAAAGAAAATAATGAGCCAAATATACCAAATATAAAAATCATTATTTTCACCTCACTTCCGAATTCTCGATATTCTTCCACCAGCGATGCAAATGCTATTCCATGGAGTGCCGGTCCAAACAACATCGCCTACAGTGTGCTACCAGATTAGAGGGACATTCCGCCGAGCAACAGGAATGAAACGAACTCTCTCAAATTACTAACCTGCGACGGCCTTTAATTCCGAGGCAGCTTGAATTACGTTGGGCAGGAGATGGGAATTCTACGAACGGACCGCGACACGTCTGGCTCGCATTCGGGAAATCTGATATATGCAAATAGTCGGTCTTTCTCTTTCGTAAAACCAACGGGGAATCGACGGTGTGCTCTGAAATGCAGTCTAATGAAGAGTAAATGTTTTTGTTTTGTGTATTTACGTTTGTCGGGGAAAATCCACTCAAAAGCAGAGATTTGTGTGGAAGAGGTTTGTTGTCAATAAACATTTACGGTAAACTGTTGCAAGTTAGATAAAATCCAATGCAAGAGAACATATTACTGGTTACTATTAAAGAAATAAAAACGTGTTGAAGTAGCAGAAATAGGCTAAATTTGTGGTCAAGCCGTATGCTCACAATGCACAATGTTACTGATTGTCATAAAAACACGTGTCATACGCTGGACCAAGCAAAGCATCAAACTCACTCACACACGCACAAACGACAATGAATGACACCGATCTGGATTATTCACCGGCATGCCAGGCCGACAGGGTGCCGCTAGACGCTAGAAACGTATCGAATAATTTGATCGATGCGAAGCTTCAGAGCAGAGGCAGACATGTACTTATTATTGTACAATTTTAGAAAATTCCATGTGAAGCGTTTCAATGTCGAAAATTAGGCACTGCCCCTTTTTGTTTCATACTATTATACAAATACTTACATATTGTTATATATTTTTTAAAAATTTCATTATGAATTTTATTTATTGTTAGTTATTTATAAATTTTTTTTATTAATGTTGTAATTTTAATTTTTCCCTAGGTGCCAACAAGAACTTGTCTTGTACTATTATTTGATTTTTGGAGCTAACTCCTCATCAGGATGTGGTTTCCTTAGCTTATGTTGATTTATTTTAAATATAAGATTTTTGAGAAAATGAAAAATTTAACTTAACATTTTACAGATAGATTATATTACAAATTCAAAATATTTAGACAATTGGACAAGTTTTATTTTCTTGTAATTCTATGTTATATCTACTAGCTATGATATTTGGTTCTGAAGGGTGAAAATTTTGAATTATAGTCGACTTTGATTTATGGAAAATTTAATTTAGTGTTATTAGTTTGACTTTTATTACGAATTCAGTGGTTTGATATTTTTAATTGGCCAATTTAACATAGGAAACTCGCGTTATACATTAAAGTAATGCTGGTTTCAGGATGCCTTCGCGGTAAGGTAATTCTTTTTATGGCTGGTGCTGGCTTTCGGTGCTCTTCATCGTCAAGCTAGTCCCATCCGTTTGATCTTCCACTGGTGGAAAGGGTTTGAACTTAAACTGCTGTTGTATTTTCCCACTGCACTTCACTAATTTATTTTTGGCAAATTTATATTTTATACTTTCGGTTAAAGAACATCCATTCCCGTTATATAAATTTCCAGTAGGCATATGATTCGTTGTGACAATTTGAACTAATGGAAAAATTACACTTCTTGACATATATGGCCTTCTGAATACTGTTTGACATTTCTAACCTGGTAACTATGTTCACCATTTATTTATTTAATTTTGATTTCCTTTTGTTTATTTTAGGCACAACTCGACGATGTTTACTTCTTGGCAAATTATGAAAGACTGGCTACTACAAGCCCTGTTTTAGTTTTTATAAACTGATGACAAAATAGATTGTTACTATGGAGACGTCATATTAAACTTTTGTGAAATTTTTAGTTGAAAATTATGACTTTATGCATGTTTTCTGCAACATGACTATTACATATTCTGATTTTACTCAATTTTCTGTAAATTTTGACACCTATATTTTTCTTCTACATTCATTTTCCAACACTACAAATTTTGCTTATTTCTGTAAATTTTAACTAAACTGTGCTATGTAGCTTAATTCTATGTCTGTAATACTGTTCTACGACATCGATATTTACTTATTTTCACTTATCTGAACAGTCTTCTCCTGTTTGAATTAACTTTTAACTGAAATGATTTTAGGTCCATCGTTTTTTGACAACTACTAACTTGGAACGTAAATTGAGATTTGAATACAGTTTTTTACGACTAGAAGGTCTTTTTAACACTACACAAATCATTTTACATCTTATATACACATTTTACACAACAAATTTCAGACAAAGTTAGATCATGGGTTTGACATTCTGAAAATCGCTACATGAAGCTATACAAAGAACTTATAAATATAGACTAAAGGTATGATGAACTTTAGTTTTAGTTTTAGTTCATTGCATGAATTTTATTTATAAGTGCAACTCTTTCTCTCTCCGTCGATCTACCTGTCAACATTTTTCAAATTTCCTCAAACCAATGTTTCCACTTTGCAAAATTGTACTTTATTGTGCTTTCTAACTTTTATACGATATATAGTTGCCTTTAACAGCCTATTTATTTCAAGAATTTACATTACTTACTTTATTTTGACAGATTGATCAATTCATTTAATAATTTTACATTTTTATACTATAAACTTATTTTATATCTAAATTGTATCCTTCATTTTCTCATATTCCACATCCCTGTTATCAGTTTTCTCTACTCTTTTTCCACGTGGATATGTCAAAATTTCAAAATTATTACGTTATGTGTTCTTTTTATTTAACATTTCAACTAAAAATATCATAACAATATATATTCTTATAATGTAAAGAGGGCAGTTATAAGAAGGCAACAGTTATGTCACATTTTGTTTGAATAAAATTGCATTAAAGAGAGCTCTAACATTTCCGATCTCTAACTATAAAGTAAATTATACATTTCAGAAAAAATTTTGTAACCTGAAAATAATGTAACACTGAAATTATGTATAAAGAACACTCACTCTCAGGGGCTTGTAATTAAAAATATATTTTAATTTGAATGTATTCAAATGTTTTTTCACATAGTGGTGCTAGATTCTTTGTGGAAGCATTGGGCGACGATTTTTTGATGATAAAGCTAGGATTGGTTCTATTATTGGTTAAAATTTAGCTTCATCGCAAACACAAAAAAGATTTATTTTATTTATTTTTACATTACCACTAAAAATAGTGCGTGTAACTTTACTTACGGTATAGTTGTCGATAAAAAATCTGATTTGAGTAATGTGTTCGTGTTTTTACTAAAAGATATAGTCTATAGTAATTATTAGTGGTATACAGTTGTGACTACTTAAAAATAACATATTATTAAGTAAACTGTTATTTTAAAACAAAATTAACCACATTATCACAAATAAATTGTTTTCTAGGTGTAGCTACCAAAATAAAATAATCCCACTTCTGATAGAGACGAAAACATTTACCAAATTAAGTACTAATTCCAGTTTCTTTTATTGCCATTTAGGCACCGTTTGTGAAAAATCACGTAAATAATGAGGCATAACTAAAGAGGAGTCACCGCATTTCCTACGCCCACAAATGTAATTGTAGTCTGAAATGCCGACACACACACATACGGATAACTAACTGAAAGCAGTCCTTTGAGCGCCCTAGCCGCTGACCGATGGCAGCTAATATAATGAATTTAAGGAATGTTTGTGTAGGCCGCGGTCCCGTTAGACTCCGGGTGGAAGTATGTGAAACTCGGACATGGGTCGGCTTTATTATGCGAACAAGGGTCTCCCCTGTTTTTGCTAACTCTCACACTTATTGCGCTGTCTTACAACGGAAATGTTATCGCCGTAATGTGATTTGTCCCTCGTGGAGGCCTGTGAGCGGTATACAGAATGCCTCTCCAGCGTTTTCAGATAGTAAATTAATTTTTAAAGTACTTCGGTATTGTTTGATGACCTCGCCTTCGCCTCGGATAAGAAAACCACTTCTGAATCCTAGTACATAAACTACTATAGTACTAATTCGTTATTTTTAATTGTTTCCTACAAAGTACGTGTTCTGTTTTGGAATAAAGCTTGTATGCCATTCTTCGTCTCTAAACAAGCTTGCCCAATAATATTTAAATAAAAAAATAACTTGTTTTGTGTCTATTACTGGCTATCAAACATTTTATTTGTATTTTTATTTAAATAACACAGCCACACACAACAAAACAAAAGTCCAAACCCAAGAGAGCCACATATCATTTCCGAGGGAATTCGAAGAAAAGTGAGATTTTTGGTAAATCTGATCAATAGATTAAAACTGATTTTTCCTAAATTTTGTGCAAATATATCATTATTGTAGTATGTTGAGGTGCTGAACACGATGTCATTAGTAAAATTTACCCTTGACCTCAAGATTTCTCAGAAAATCCATTTTTCTTTGTGGAGCTATCTGAAATATGGGTCAAAACTGATTTTTTCCTAAATTTTGCCTAAATATATCATTTTCATAATATTTTAAAAGGTTAAAAAAAATCCATAGAATTTTAAAATGATGAAGGCAAAGTTATTGGAAGAACATATATATATTACCTTAGACTTATACAAAACGAAGAAAATTAAGCAAACATTTATATAAATTGATGAATAATGCTGTTTTTGGAGAAACCATGGAAAATATTAAAAATATAAAGACGTAAAGTTAGTCATTAGATGATCAGGTAGATATGTTGCAAACCACTATATTTAAAAAATTTTCAGTTGTACAATTTTTGATAAATATATATTTATAATTGATATTAAACTATTAAAGATTACATTTAATAAACCTGTATATGTAGGATTTAGAATATTAGATATTTCGAAAACAATTTTACAATATTTTTATTACAACTAATGATAAAGCAAAATTGCTGTACATCGGCACTGATTCTTTAATATATCATTTCTTTGTTGACGACAAATATGAACATATTAAAGGTAATAATAAATTAGTAGTAGCACCCCAAAATACTATGAAAATGATATATATTTGGACAAAGTTTAGGAAAAAATGAGTTTTGACCCATATTTGGACCAAATTCATCCAAAAATTTGAACAAAGTTTAGGAAATAATGAGTTTTGACCCATATTTGGACCAAATTTACCCAAAAATTTAACTTTTCTCCGAAATTTGTAGTGAATTAATGAATTTTGATTACAGGATCGTGTTCAACGCATCGAATTTCTTCGGAAATGATATGTGACTTTCTTGGGTTTGGATTTTGTTTTTTTTTTGTGCGGCTGTCTTATTATTTCGTATTTGCATGTATGCATGTGCAATGTGAATTTTTATTAGGTTTGTAATCTGTAATACAATTGTTGGCCTACAATTGCGCAGTACGCTTTTACAGTCGCATTATTGTACCTGCATGATATTCTTTTGATTTTAAGGGCGATTTTAAGAAGTATCCTTTAAAATTTTTACCAGTTACGTTGCAAAACGAAAAAATAAACGTTTTGGAAAGTCTAGGGTGTGAAAAGGAAATGCTGCACGCTGTTAATCAGTTCAGTTCCACAATCAGCGACAAGATGAAGTTCCACAGCACCACCTAGCTCGCAAGACAAAAACCGTCTATTGTTTATTATCACGTGGAGCGGCGCTCCCTGGTAATTGTTTTAGCGGACAATATGCCCGGATTCTGATGAAATTGTCCGGTGGGACGGAGCCAGCCTAGCAGAACATTCGAGTTGAACCGGTTGATAAAGTTTATGGTCCATCTACAATTGAATTAACTTTTGGACAGATACCAGCTAAGCGGTATGGAAAATGTACGGAGAAACGGAGCGGAACTGGAGCATATTTCTCTGGCCGGCCGGCAGCCTAATAAATTGTCAAAGTGCCGAGGGAAATCCACGGCGTGTATGGAGGGATGAGTCGCGAACAGGTTAATTTTGTGTAATTGAGTGGTGCGAATTGTAGTACGGCGGAACTTTGTCCATTATTTTGGAAAACTCGAGTTTAATTCAATTAAACCGTGTTTCGGTTTCTATAAATCCGCGGTTGCTCGACAAATAAAAGTAGAAAGTAGAATGCTTGCAATAAAATACAGCTTCATTCCTTTTAACTTACAATATTTTAGAAACAACTACTCTGCGAACTAAGGCCCCGGTCAGTATTGATTTATGTATTTAGAAATACAATACCCAACAGAACAATGTCCCAATTACAAGGTACGGTGAGAACTAAATAAAAAAGGGACATCTAACAAGTATAAAGACCTAAGTAAGTATTACAGGATAGAGCAATAAAAATGTAACCTGTGATGAGAACTATTAAGTTGAAATTCAGTAAATGTCTGGTGGTTCTGCTGAGGCATGATTCTGCTGGTCAGGGCATTAGTCCGCAGATTAGTTGTATCCCATAATATTATGGTTTAAAAATTGTTTTGCCTAGTAGCTACACTTGTGTATCGATATTTGTGCCCCTTTGCTGACTTGTTACCATTTATCTCATCAACAACATCGACGGATTTTGCCCAGATTGTTATTGATGACGAAAAATGGTACCTTTATGTAAACGTCAAGACTAGAAAAAAAAGGCCTAGTATAAATTGATGTTGTAGTGGACCAAAGAAGATGTTGTTTACTATGAATTGCTTCCGATGAATGTAACCATCACTGCTGCGGTGTAACGACAACAACTTCAGCAACGGCAAGAAAAAAGACCTGGAAGACATCATCCAGTGAATTTGCAGCACGGTAAAGCCCTCATGCCAGTCTTCATCCCTAGTCTGCTGCTGCTAGGTTATTCCACGTTTGCTCTATTCTCCTGATCTGGCTCCATTAGATTTCCATATCTATCGCTCTCTGTCGAAAACTCTTCGACTAATTCCCTTCAATGATGACTTCAGTTTTTCACGTTCAAAGCTACGGATTTCTTCAGGGATGAAATAGAAAAACTATCATCAAAAACGTTATCAACCCACTAAAATGGACAATATTACATTAAACTAGTTTCAAAGGTAGAATCAGTGAACTTGCTGACGAGATCGGGTTTTGCCCCAGCAAAACGGTCTACCTGAGCGACCTGAGGCGTATGTACGTACGTGTCTACTGTCTATTCGTTTTCATTAGCCTTTCATGTAAAGTATTAGAGACGAGGCGAATTACACAATAAACAACATTTGATTAAGCTCGACTTGAAGGAGGCAAGACAATAAGGTTGACAAACAAACAAGCAAATAAACCTCTACGGAAATAATTAACCGTCACACGGCGAACCCACGTCTACGAAGAGAGCGCAGCGGCGTAGTAAAGGCACGTAGCACGTAATGGGAGTGATTTTAAAATAATTTAATACCTGGATAAGCGTGCACATACCTGTTACTCGCATAAAAGTATTTCTGTAATTAGAACGTGTCAATTGACAAAAATGGGAAAGTTTCTGGAACTTCTTAATAAAGTGAAGATAGTGCCTGTAAAGTATGGAAATATTGTGTTTCACACAACTGATCAACATTCGTACATTCATATTTCGAATGCATCAGAAAAAATATAGGGATTATAAAAATAATTTGTATGAAGCGCTACACTGTACGTTGCTAAGACTAAAAAATAAAGACACAACGTTACAGCAAACGCGGAAATATTCCGTTCCTTTGGTTCTTATCTGCTTACAGCAACACCACAACGGCTACCAGTTACGCTTAAAAATTTAGTATTTCCAGTATCTTAGACCGCTTCAGAGACCGGATGCGGCCGCGATAAACCAACTAACTCATTCCGAGTCCGCCGCCGCCTCTGAGGCTTCATTACGATTTACTCAATATACCTCGGCTCCCTAGGGAATTTGAACCAGATAGTGCACAGCGCGGCACCACACATACACAAGTCGAAGCGGATCGGCACGCGCCGCAGAGAGCGACACGGTGCTCTTCGCAGCGTCGCGAGCGACGCCGACTTATCAGCTAAGTGAAAATAATCGGGTGCAACGAGGGCGGCGCATGCATTTGCATGTATAAGCGGCGGGGAGTTTCCAAGACGTCGCGCGTTAGAGGAAGATTGTAAAATTTAATTAGTAGGAGTCGCGGAACGGTTAAACGGATTTTATGCACCGCAGAGGAGTTTGTTTTGGGTAGATGGGATCCCAGGTCGAACAAGGAAAGGAAATATCTGTTGCTGTATGTCTTGAGCGGATATGCCAAGGAAAAACGCTGACATACAATGGACGTCCAGAAAACTTCCAGTAGACGTCCATTACATGTTCAGCTGTCACCGAACTGTTCGGTCTCTCGCAATAATGCTCCCTTAGTTTTAGAATACGATTATCACCCTTCTTTATTTATTACTAGCAACCCGCCTCGGCTTCGCACGGGCAAATATAAAATAGCCCATGTTACTCCGAGGAGAAATAAAAGTATGTTTGCAAGTATCTATGTATGTTCCGACTACTTAAAGACAACAAATGCAAAACAAAAATGTGACCTAAAAATATCGAACGCAATTATAACTTTCCAACAACACCCAGAAAGAAAACACAGTCGTCAGTCGTCACCTCCATTCGCTCCAAGTCAGTTTATTAAAGGATCACGCGCGCGTTATCGTTCGGCTTATTAGCTAAACAGTAGGCAAGACGGTGCGGGGGGAGGGTCGGCGATCGCATCAAGCGAAGCGAGGCGCTTGAATTTTATTCTCGCGTCCGTAATTTTTTTGCGATTACTCCTAAGATATTCATTTAAATTATATGGTGTAAAAGAGTAAAATAATGTGCATGAAATGCTTAAAGCCTCTAACTTATTTAAAATGATAAGGATTAATACCGTATTTGTGTAAATAGCTTTTACATTACCGCTTTATAATTGCCAATTTTTTAAAGTATTAAAATGGATATAGGTAGTATGTTATCTTTAACATATAGACATATGCCATCGCGGACTTTTCTGTAGGCATATATAAGATACACAATTCCACCATACATTGATACACTACATAAACTTTCGGACCCCCCCGGCTCGGACGCGAGGCGCGGGGTCACGGGGCGCCCGCGCGGCCCGGTCGAATCACGGCGACACGAAATTAATTTCGTTGCGCATTATTTTGATTTTGCTATATCTCCTAAGGTATTCATTTAATTTGCATGGTGTAAAGGGAAAAAATAATCTTCATGAAATGCTCAAGCCAACTAACGTATTTAAAATGATAAGGATTAATACCGTATTTGTGTAAATAGCTTTCCAATTACCGCTTTATAATTGCCCATTTTTTAAAGTATTAAAATGGATATAGTATGTTATCCTTAAGAGATAGACATATGCCATCGCGGACTTTTCTGTAGACCTATATAAGATACACAATTCCACCATACATTATTTTGTTATATCTCAAAGGGTTTAGGCAGCGTTTTCGTTGAAAGCTCCCAGACGGCTTATTTTTTTCCGACACCTCCAACAAATATCATTAATGTATACAAAAACTTAACAAATTATATACTAAAACCTTCCTCGAGAACCACTCTATCCATTGGTGAAAACAGCATGAAAATCGGTGCAGTAGTTTTTGAGTTTATCGCGAACAGACAGACGGACAGACGCGGCGGAGGACTTTGTTATGTTATGATGTGTAGATTAATAACAAAGAACAAATTTTAGAACAAATTTTCCCCAAAATAATGCTAAAAAATTTTTATAACTTTATCAACGTCAACTACGTTGAGTCACAAAACGCTCTCTTTCATGTTGACTGGACTTTAATGTTGCACTATGATGATGTAAACATGGCAATAGATCAATTTTATGTTACCATTTATTCAATTCTGGATATTTGTGTGCCACTATTCAAAAATGTAAAAACATATAGGTTTCCTAAATGTATAAAAACAAAAGAGATGCAGAAGAACTAATTTTCTTGTTTTTTTCTTTCTGATCAGACATATGATAAAACTGGCAGTGCACTACGGATAGAACCATAGAATCTACAGAGACAGTAGACAAGCATTACTGATCTTACGTAATCATAAGATAATGACTAGATCAGTATGGGAATGCCAACAGGCACTGGTCGTGGCCTCCGTTTCCAACACCTTATCTGTGTGCTGGGCCAAGGGACACGAGAGGTGCAATGGCAATAAAGAAGCTGACAAGCTAGCCAGAAGTGCATCGGTCCCTCCATTGTGGTTTCATAGCATCCATAGTTTATGAAACGGTGGGATGAAATATATAGCTGTCAATTTGCTAAGGAGTTTCTAGAATACCCTAGCAAGGATACAGCCAATAAATACCTGGCTATGTCTCGGTCAAAGGTATTTAAACTTGACAGTGTTGGTTAAGGAAACATATTCATCGCTGGAGGAAGTGTGAAACACCTCTTTGTAGGGGTTGTGAATAGGAAGACGAGATAGTCCTACATGTGTTATGTGAATGCATAGCCGTTTCATCAACAAGAGAATCCGTGTTGGGAGAACGTTGGCCTTCTATGACCTATAGAGCGACTCTGCCCCGTGACTTCATCGTCGATGACTGTGTTGGATACGTCCTGTCCTGTGGTTCATTCAAAATTAACATTTATCTAAAGCAATGAACCAATATGGATTTTCCTAAGTTTATTTTTATTAGTTTTACTTATTTCGGTTCAACCATGGTGGGATCTCTTGAATTAGAAACAGGACCGTATTTGGGAACATCAGCCTCAAATGCATAGTTCAATTTCTCATAAAATTTTTCACATGCAAGGTTGACATCATCATATAATGAAATAAAAGGCTAGTCAATATTTGATAGTGTCTCATACAATTTATAGTCGTATTGTTAACAGAGATTCGTTGAATTCCTGTACGATCATTAATTGTCACGTAATTAACTATATATTTAACTATATATTTTTTCTTTGAACTACAATATTTCAGCGACAAATCATTGTGCACAGCTCTTAAACAGCTCAAATTAATGTGGATGAATCAAATTAAAAGAGCTGACAGGTGGAATTGCCAAAAAAAATTATTAAAAGATCTTTTGAAAGGAAAGTGAAATATTTTCCGCTAGATTTCTTACGAATATTTAAAAGTGGTCAACGATAAAAATTTTCCCTTCAAGATCCTTAAACTAGGAAGTTTTTATGCTTTAATTAATGACGTGTTTATACAAAAAGGAGACCGTCCGTTACAGAATCCAATTTTTTTAACTCAAGGTACATTATATTCATTAATTTACAAATATACGGAGAGTAGTGAAATACTCTTATAGTTAAATTTAACCCTGTTAGCAAATAACACAATTAGGGTGAAAGGGAGAGTATCTACAACGATCAAAGATAGTGGTCTGACGCCCCCATTGAGGTAATTCCGACGCTGGAACTTTGTCACGCCTAAACAGATGTCGATAAGGCGCTACCTCGCTCAAAGACGTTTTGTATTTACATTAATACTAATTAAAGTTGCAGGGGAAAGTCCCGACGAACCCCTTTAATACATTTTGTCCGGCCTCTTTCTGAAAGAAATTTACTTCTAATCTCTTAGAAAGTTGGAAAGACTTTCGAGCATAAATGTTGATAAAGTTCGCGCAATCTGTCAAACTTTTGTAACTCCATTCGGCAAATGGCTAAAACGGCGCTGTCGTGAAAGGGATTTCCAGCTCGTATTAATTATATTAGAGCAATCAAATTACTGCTGCGAGCGCCCCTCTCGCCAACTTGTTATTGCCAATTTTAAGTAATGAGGTATTTGCCGCCTATTTCTTTACATTTATTGCCTCGAGAAGATGCTCCAGCGTCCCTAAATAGAAATAATCAGATACAACTCCAATAACTTCAATCAAATAAGCATTTCCGTTGCGTAGTTATGTCATATATCTGTTATAATGATTTTAGTGTTTTATTTAGATGAAAAAAGCCCTGTAAGTAAAGGTGTGACTCATTTAAATTGAAGCAATTTAATTATGCAGGACAATACATAACTATTTATAATTTTACATTTAAATTATTATAAGATTGAAAGTAATTTAGTTTCAATTGAATAAACGGAAAGTAGATCTTACACATTTCAAAACTGTTTAAAATAAAACTTTATAAATAGCAAATATGTTATTGCTATAAATACATTGAAATAAATAAGTACATGTTTATTTTAATATTAATATGCCTTAATCAGTTACCAGCAAACTTATTTTACTGCTTAATATGAAATAAACTTATTTAACTTTAACTTTAATATTAGTTTGATTTGAATTAAACTTATTTAATATTATTGCGCACCACCCTGTTCTGTTTTCCTGCACAAAGGTTACAAAACATTTACAACTGATTGTGAGAGCGGGAGTACCGTCGTAGAATATGATTGGTTATAACCCTTGGCGGTGGGTTAAGGTGATCTTGCATCTACATGCCTCTATTACTCGGTTAAACGACAATTTTACAAAGATCCTAGTATTTAACCTGCGGTGCCCAAAGGTTAGTCACCTGTGAAGAGGCGAACGGGATGATCGAACGTCAACCTCAATGGACAATTTGAAAAGAGTACGCCGCGTTTGTCGCTCCTCCATTGATGACGGGATAATGATCTATGCTCTATTGTTTCGAGATGCTAATGTTTTTGAATCTTTCGACTGAGGCTTCTTTTGCCCTTTTGCGCAATGTTTTTAGTTGGTACTACGAGTTTGTTACACTCGTGGCTATGTATCACCATTTTTTTCTTGTTTTTTTTTTACTTTGCATGAGAGTTAAATGTTTGTGAGGTCTTCTGAGGAACTCGTGGTGTAAGGTCTTAGATTACATGGTAAGAAAACTTTAAGATCTTGTACCGCTCAGGATTTTCGTTGCAAGCTCGGAAACTTGTCAATTTACAAAAAATGAAAGCAATAACAATATGTATACAAAAGCAAAAATTTGGATATTCGGGTTGACATTCGATGTTGGATCCGCAAGGGTCCTGCAGTCGTCTTCGCTTTGAATTTAGAAATGTCGTCTCCTCATCGCCCATCTTGGAATGGCGTTTGTCTCCGAAGGGTTAATAACCAGTAACTGATTTTGGTTAATGTTGACCATAAAACCTTGCTTCAGTCCGAATTTCGGAATATTTGCAATTATTATTATAATTAATTTCCGAAAGTGAAATAATGTAAAAATGAAAAATGTAACAAAATATTTAAAAAAAAATTTTTATTTAATATTTCATAAAACACGAAGCTCCAATTTTCGACTTTTTTTCCATATTAAACAAAAAATAATAATGCGAATACAAAGCAACAATTTTTGTTATTTACAAAACATACAGCCGGCTAACCAAACACACAATTTAAAATATTAAACAAATTGATAGGTGTTATGGTTTAATCGTATAAATTCTAACCTCAAACTTTAAAAAACGTATAGATATACTGGCTTACTTTGTTAGCAATTGATTCTCTACATTTGACCTTATACTGACCTTAACCCAGACCTGATTGGGTTAAACGAACACCGCATTCGGATTCAGTGACCTCAGAAACCTATGGATATGTAGATTTACTTTGCTGGCAACTGATTCTCTACATTTGACCTTCATCTGACCTTAACCCAGAGCTTATAGGGTCAAACGGACACCGGATGTGGATATAGCAACCCCAAAAACATATAGATATATAGGTTTACTTTGTTGGCAATTGATTCTCTACATTTGACCATGAACTGACCTTATCCCAGAGCTAATCGGGTCAAACGGACAACGGATTTGGATTCAGCGACCCCAAAAACGTATAGATATGTAGGTTTAGTTTGTTGACAATTTATTTTCTACATTTGACCTTGAACTGACCTTAAACTAGAGCTAATCGCGGCAAACGGCCGCGAGATTTGGATTCAGCGGCCCAAAACCATGTGGATACCGTGGTCTTGTCTTGCGGAACTGCCACTTTTTTTTTGTGGGACTGGCTGTGTTATTAGAACAAGGAATTTGTAACTCGGAACTTGTACTTTTTATACAGGGTGATTCACAAATGATGATCAAACATGAGAGCTCGTATTTTTTGGTGAATTTTAAGGGGAGTCTTTCCTATAAAGTTTTTATCTAGGACGCTTTAAAAAGATAAAGGGCCACTTCAAAAAATATTTTTAATATTTTTAAATAATTATTTTTTTTCATCATTTGTGAATCGCCCTGTATAATAATATTAGTTCAATTGTGAAATGGGCTCCTGGTACCGGTTTTTGTATTAAGTAATTATAGTCCGGTCAAAATAGACATTTTAAATAACGAAAATTCCGACAGAGCTAAATTTTGGTGGAGACCTTGGGTACACCATTAGAAATAAAGTGTCAAAAGTCCCCATCGATCCCGTGTGTGCTAAAAAAGTTATTCGTGGTCAAAGGTCAAAATTTGAGCTCTTTTGGATTTTTTTCGAAAACGGTAAGCTTCATCAGAAAAGTAGTTCAGACAAAAATTGTGGATCTTAAAATTATCTACAAAAATCGTAATTATACTTGTTTTTCTAAGAATCACCATTCCTGAGATATCGCGATTCTAATAGTTGAAGGAGTCACGTTCTACATGATATGCATACATTTCCACACCACTTGTGAGGTAGTGTACTTTGGCACGTTTTTTTTAACGTGGTTTTTCCCGTAGGCCTACTCCACGAACTGTTATGACGGAATTTTCAGGGACAATACTTTTTTAACTGCATGATGATTATTGATATTGATATGGTTATTGACTTTAACTGTAGTTCTGATTTTTTTTGATATGTTAATCTAATTCATACTCTTCAAAGTCGACTTCAACAGTCATGTCTTCTTCGATTTCTTCTTCTTCTTCCTCTTCTTCTTGCTGGATGTTCATAAATTGTTCAAATGAAGATGAATCAGCTGTCTCTTCATCGAAATCACATGAATCTTCGTCTGTTGTATTCAATTGGACATTTGAGCAAGACTGGCTTTGGCAATTAGTACACGCTGGAGAACACAGTAACCCTACTCTACTACAGCCACATTTAGCACTACAACCTTTTTTGCAATTGCAAAAAATAGTGTTTAGGAGTTTTTCCGGAGCAGGTGGGAGTAAAGTTTGAATCGGTTCCAAAGTATTATCTGTTAATTTCCAACCCCAGTCTTCTGGGTTCAGTTGATTGCCCGGCCATGTCTGAATTTGATAGTATACTCGATACAAGTGTTGATTAGCAGGAGCCGATGTTGGAGGAAGACAAGATAGTTGTACTTGTTTCTTGTTTCGAGTATTTTTTACAAAAGTTTTTACAATAGAGTAGCCAGATGTTATTCAAGGCTATGCAGGTAGAGGGGATTGACTAAGGGAGTTTCTTTTGAGTGTATATTCTCAGAAAAGTTAGTTTATACATATAATAGACACAAATAGGCATTTTTACTTGTAATGAGTGCCTGACTATGTATATACGTGGCATATATGTGCATACTGTAGAACGTGACTCCTTCAACATTTAGAATCGCGATATCTCAGGAATGGTGATTCTTAGAAAAAACGTATATAGATCATTTTTGTAGATAATTTTAAAATCTATAATTTTTATAGAGCTACTTTTTTGAAAAAACTTACCGTTTTCGAAAAAAATCCAAAAAACCTCAAATTTTGACTTCATTTGATAAAATTTTTTAGAAAAAGCTTTTGAATTTGTTTAAAGTAGCTTTATATCCTTTAAAATGCAGTAAACACCACGAGAGGTAATAATTAAATGTATGCCAATCAAAATCTGATCTGGTACACCAATTCTAGTCGTTAATACCACATTAAACACGGTAATTTCTGGATTAGGTATTTCCACAGATGGATCTTCCGATTTCNATGCTAATGTTTTTGAATCTTTCGACTGAGGCTTCTTTTGCCCTTTTGCGCAATGTTTTTAGTTGGTACTACGAGTTTGTTACACTCGTGGCTATGTATCACCATTTTTTTCTTGTTTTTTTTTTACTTTGCATGAGAGTTAAATGTTTGTGAGGTCTTCTGAGGAACTCGTGGTGTAAGGTCTTAGATTACATGGTAAGAAAACTTTAAGATCTTGTACCGCTCAGGATTTTCGTTGCAAGCTCGGAAACTTGTCAATTTACAAAAAATGAAAGCAATAACAATATGTATACAAAAGCAAAAATTTGGATATTCGGGTTGACATTCGATGTTGGATCCGCAAGGGTCCTGCAGTCGTCTTCGCTTTGAATTTAGAAATGTCGTCTCCTCATCGCCCATCTTGGAATGGCGTTTGTCTCCGAAGGGTTAATAACCAGTAACTGATTTTGGTTAATGTTGACCATAAAACCTTGCTTCAGTCCGAATTTCGGAATATTTGCAATTATTATTATAATTAATTTCCGAAAGTGAAATAATGTAAAAATGAAAAATGTAACAAAATATTTAAAAAAAAATTTTTATTTAATATTTCATAAAACACGAAGCTCCAATTTTCGACTTTTTTTCCATATTAAACAAAAAATAATAATGCGAATACAAAGCAACAATTTTTGTTATTTACAAAACATACAGCCGGCTAACCAAACACACAATTTAAAATATTAAACAAATTGATAGGTGTTATGGTTTAATCGTATAAATTCTAACCTCAAACTTTAAAAAACGTATAGATATACTGGCTTACTTTGTTAGCAATTGATTCTCTACATTTGACCTTATACTGACCTTAACCCAGACCTGATTGGGTTAAACGAACACCGCATTCGGATTCAGTGACCTCAGAAACCTATGGATATGTAGATTTACTTTGCTGGCAACTGATTCTCTACATTTGACCTTCATCTGACCTTAACCCAGAGCTTATAGGGTCAAACGGACACCGGATGTGGATATAGCAACCCCAAAAACATATAGATATATAGGTTTACTTTGTTGGCAATTGATTCTCTACATTTGACCTTCAACTGACCTTAACCCAGGTCTTCTAGGATCAAACGGACACCGGATTTGGATAGAGCGAACCCAAAAACATATAGATATGTAGGTTTACTTTACTGACAATTGATTCTCTACATTTGACCATGAACTGACCTTATCCCAGAGCTAATCGGGTCAAACGGACAACGGATTTGGATTCAGCGACCCCAAAAACGTATAGATATGTAGGTTTAGTTTGTTGACAATTTATTTTCTACATTTGACCTTGAACTGACCTTAAACTAGAGCTAATCGCGGCAAACGGCCGCGAGATTTGGATTCAGCGGCCCAAAACCATGTGGATACCGTGGTCTTGTCTTGCGGAACTGCCACTTTTTTTTTGTGGGACTGGCTGTGTTATTAGAACAAGGAATTTGTAACTCGGAACTTGTACTTTTTATACAGGGTGATTCACAAATGATGATCAAACATGAGAGCTCGTATTTTTTGGTGAATTTTAAGGGGAGTCTTTCCTATAAAGTTTTTATCTAGGACGCTTTAAAAAGATAAAGGGCCACTTCAAAAAATATTTTTAATATTTTTAAATAATTATTTTTTTTCATCATTTGTGAATCGCCCTGTATAATAATATTAGTTCAATTGTGAAATGGGCTCCTGGTACCGGTTTTTGTATTAGGTAATTATAGTCCGGTCAAAATAGACATTTTAAATAACGAAAATTCCGTCAGAGCTAAATTTCGGTGGAGACCTTGGGTACACCATTAGAAATAAAGTATCATAAGTCCCCATCGATCCCATGTGTGCTAAAAAAGTTATTCGTGCTCAAAGGTCAAAATTTGAACTCTTTTGGATTTTTTTCGAAAACGGTAAGCTTTATCAAAAAAGTAGTTCAGACAAAAATTGTAGAACGTGACTCCTACAACTTTTCGAATCGCGATATCTCAGGAATGGCAATTCTTAGAAAAAAAGTATAAACATAATTTTTGTAGATAATCTTAAGATCTATAATTTTTGTCAGGACTACTTTTTTGATAAAACTTACCGTTTTCGAAAAAAATCCAAAAAACCTCAAATTTTGACATTTGACTATGAATAACTTTTTTAGCACACATGGGATCGATGGGGATTTTTGAAACTTTATTTCTAATGGTGTACCCAAGGTCTCCACCAAAATTTAGCTCTGTCGGAATTTTCGTTATTTGACCATTATTTCTATGATTACTTTGACCGGACTACTATATTTAGACATCATTTTTAGTACATTTTGGATAATTATTTATTACTGGCAGTTACTAGGTATTGTTGGCATAATTCAGTGCTAGTTGGGGTTAGGAGTTTTGTCTGTAGGGTTAGATATATTTTGCATATCTAGATTTCTGGTATTGAAGAACATAATTTGACTTCATGTGATAACATTTTTTAGAAAAGCTTTTGAATTTGTTTGAATTAGCTTTATATCCTTTAAAATGCAGTAAACACCACGAGTGGTAATAATTAAATGTATGTCAATCAAAATCTGATCTGGTACACCAATTCTAGTCGTTAATACCACATTAAACACGGTAATTTCTGGATTAGGTATTTCCACAGATGGATCTTCCGATTTCGACTATCCAGTCTAACGTAAAGGCTCCCACCCACCTTCCATCCCTCCGGAATTGCACGGTAACCAGTCTGAGCCACGAAATATGTTTACAGGACGCACAAACTAATATTCAATATGGCGCGCTACTGTGGTGGAAGCAGCAGAGGACCGGCAGGCGTATAAGCCTCGGACGAAATCACTTTAGCGTCAATTTAATCATGTGTACAATCAACTTAAACTAATTACGGAACAATTTCAACGTCCAGCGGCGAATTTACTGCTACGTTATATTGTTATTGTGAATTAGTATATTCGCGTAATTAAAACCGCAACGATACGACTCCGTGGTCTGCGTGTGTCGATGATGGAATGCGAGCTGAAAACTAAATCAAATCACAGGACTGTAGGTGTAGTGTTTACAACGATTTTTTTATGGTGAGTTCGGAACCGGATTATATCTCTTTTTCGGGATTAAGGATAGAGTTTTGCTATCTACAGGCTGCACTGACTCTTGTTGCAGAATAAGCAGGATGATAACCACAAGTGGTTTCGAAACTTGTAAACGTATTTTTGTTAAAGAGACGAGGATATAGACGGAAGATTTACTTAACAAAATGCTACTTTAAACATTTTACGCAATGACAAGTGAGATGTAGGATGTGGAAACAATGAAATATGTCAAAGTAACTTCAGAACGCATTAAAATTTTTCGAATCTGCTATGGAATGCAAAAAGATATCAAAACGCCTGCAAAAAGGCACATAAATACAACAAAATAGCTTTAAAATATTCTTTGGAAACTTGTATGGAGTTACAAACACTTAAAATATCGCCAAATAAGTTAAAATATCTTGAAAACTTAAAAATACCAATTAAACAAAATATGTCAAAATCAAAAACTTCATGATGCTTCAAAATACCCCGAAGTCCTTAAAAAAGGATTCTAATCACATTGAAATACTTTGAAATACTTCTAAATTCGTTGAAATACGTCGATAAATTTCAAAATACGTCAAAAAGTTTCAAAATGCACTAAAATGTTCAAATTTGTCGTGAAATACATAAAAATATACCGTGCTTTCGAAAAGTAACGAATAAATTCATTATTTTTTAAATTGAGAAGTTTTCGAAAAAATACTCTGGCACGTCGATTTTGTTTTTAAAAAGGCACTTTTTGACATACGACCCATATTTGTGATGTCATCGTTGTTCGAGATATGACGTCATCGACAATTTTTTTAAATAGCAACCCCCAATTTTGACCATGCCATTTGAAAGAGCGTGTCATTCTACATACACAGATCATGAAAAATTATGGTGTTACATAACAAAAATTTCAAGAAAATAATGTTTGAAGATTTTAAAATTTAATTTTCACAATACTGAAAATGATAATGATTATGTAAAAATCGACTAAATTAAATGTTCAAATTGTGCACCGTTGGCTGCCTGACAGTAGCCAAGACGATTAATAAATTCTTTTTGGACATTATCAATAACTTCAGGAGGTATACGATGTATCTCGTGACGAATTCTTGCTTTTAAATCTTCTAAATTAACCGGTCTAGTAACGTATACTTTGCTTTTTAAGTATCCCCACAAGAAATAATCTAGGGGTGTCAAATCAGGCGATCTGGCTGGCCACTCAATCGGCCCCCTTCTCCCTATCCAACGATTCGGGAACAGCTCATCTAAATAAGCACGGACAGGTGTTGCATAATGGGGAGGTGCACCATTTAGTCGATTTTTACATAATCATTATCATTTTCAGTATTGTGAAAATTAAATTTTAAAATCTTCAAACATTATTTTCTTGAAATTTTTGTTATGTAACACCATAATTTTTCATGATCTGTGTATGTAGAATGACACGCTCTTTCAAATGGCATGGTCAAAATTGGGGGTTGCTATTTAAAAAAATTGTCGATGACGTCATATCTCGAACAACGATGACGTCACAAATATGGGTCGTATGTCAAAAAGTGCCTTTTTTAAAAACAAAATCGACGTGCCAGGGGATTTTTTCGAAAACTTCTCAATTTAAAAAATAATGAATTTATTCGTTACTTTTAGAAAGCACTGTATATCGAAACGACAAGAACCTCGAAACATCTTAAATTAATTGAAAATATATACCTTGAAAACTTCAAGATATCTCGAGGTAAAAAAAATATTGCAAAATCCTCCAAAAAGTAAATTACATCGAAATATTTTGAAATCCTTAAAAAAAGCTCTAAATTCGTCGAAATACAACGAAAAATTTAACATAGAGAATACGTAATATCGATATTGGTTTCAACACTAAAATTGTTCAAATCTGTCAAATACTTAAAAATATATGGGCGTGTCCCAAAAATACCCCCGATAACTCTTCAGGGTGAAATCCTAACAAAAAAAGTTTGAGAAAAAAGTTGTAGGATTTCAAAAAAACAATTAGCGGTGACGTTGATTTGAGTTAGGGTTAAAAATTTCAAATAGAAACTCCTATTTTTTTATTTAAAAAATCGATAGAGCATAAATTATACGTCGGAATATGGAATCAAACATTTTTTCTTGGATATCCTTGAAGGTAATTTCGAGCTCGAATTTGTTTTTTGTTAATAACTCGACTCGATTTTAACTGTAGAGAAAAATGTTGCAAGGAATATCAGTAGTACTTTTAATGACCAATTGGCGACGTTTTATTTGCCCTTGATCTTATGGGTTTTTGGTCAAATCAAAGTCAAACTGAAAATTTTGAAACATGCATTTTTAATGTCAACATCAATACAGCAACAAATTTAACGCCATATCCAATGAAAGTTCGTTTAAAGATGATAATAATAATGATGATATAGAGAAATAACAAAAAGTTAAAGAAATAAGAAAAAGATACATATATAAATTTTGCAGAGGAAATGTTCCAATTGAAGACCATCTAGTTTGACAGTGAGCAATCCGTTGATAAAAATTAGACACAGCATTTTTAATAATGTTTTGATCTATCAAAGCAGCTTCACGAAGAATACGTTCGATTCCATCGAATTCGACCTTGAAAGTACCTATACGGTTCTGACGTACCAAATTAAGGTTATTAAAGCTGGAATTACCCAGCACCCCCACCCGTCACGGTAGTTTTAGGTCCGTAGTTTAGGTAAAAGGAATGTACACTATCGACAGTCAGTCTGTAACGAATCTTTAAATCATCAACTTGCAAGATAACTCTTATTTAAAATAAATTTTTAACTAGTAATCAGTACAGTTCTTTATTTAAACCATTTGAACATTCGACCTACGGGTCAAACAGGACCTTTAAGGATATCCAAGAAAAAATTTTTGATTCCATATTCGGATTTATAAAATAAAAAATAGTGTTTCTATTTGAAATTTTTAAGTTGACCTTGATTTGACCTTAAAAATTGGAGTCAAGGTCAAAGACAAGGCCAATGCTAAATGTTTTTTTTTTTAAATCCTACAATTTTTTTAAAAACTTTATTTGATATGATTTCCATCCTAAAGAGTTTCCGGGGGGTTCAGGTCTCTTTGGGACACCCTCAAAACAAAAAACTAACCCCAAAAAACCCAAAAGTCCTTGAAAAAACCTACAATTACATCGAAATATCTTGAAATCCTTTCAAAATATCTCAATTCGTGAACATATCTAAAAAGTTTCAAAATAACTAGAAATATTTTAAAATATACTAAAATATCTGGAAATCTTCGAAGTACTGTCACACCAGTGACTGGGGGAAGTACAAATAACAAACTACTATTTTTACGAAAATATACATTTTATTAATAAAACCCTTCCAAATATTTAGTCTTGTTGTTTTCACCCACAATTATAAATTAAACAATTATTTAAATACTTACATTTTCAATATCCTAAACCTACAGGAGATGTCTTCACTTTTTTATCCCACAGAGAACTAACTTTTTCTCCACATTAAACTCTCACATTCTACCACTGTTGCAAACTTGCAATTGCTCGAGTTCCATGTATGTTGCTGTTAATTTTAATGATTAATTACAAATAAGCCCAGTGAACTTCTACATGTTGTTTTGTTCTGTCTAATAATGAAATATTTTAATTTATATTTAAAATAGAATTTAATTTAAAACATAATTATTTCTTTGATGATGACAATACTTTGAAACAAATAAGAAATTTTTAGCTCTTTCAAAATTCCTCGGAAATATCCCACAAAGTCTAAGGTTAATAACTGCAACGTAATTAGAGGGCAATGACCGCGGGTTAGAGGTCAAAAGGTCTCTAACTCGGAGTCAAAATTTATTGACATTTGTTTTTTCATTGATATTAACCCTTTGACAATCTTCTTGTTGACCTTGAAGGATTTCGAACTTATTGAAAGTTTTTGAAGTACTTCGAAACATTTTGAGTATCTTTTCACTCACACATATTGATATTTAACACTCACACATACATACTTTACTATGCGAGCAAACAAATCACCTTCACATTGATCTATTTCTCCAAATTGATTTTCGGGTAATCCGTTGCCGTTCCAGTAACCAAATTATGCTCATCGAAACAAGGGGGTACTGATGAAGCAATATTAGTAGAAAAAAACGGGACTCTCACGGATCCGCCGGCACTCAAAGCTTCATCGATCGGGGGTCGAGCCAGGCATGAAAGGAATTCGTTTAGCGCGGCTCGGCAAATAGTGTAATAGTGAGAGCGACAAGTGCTTAAGAAAGTAAATCGTTATCAAGTCATTAGTTAAGTGCAGTTTGGCAGAGACAGCCCGCGGAAAAGCATCCGTAATTACTCCTGACTTCTGGGCGGTAATTAAAGCCATTCGTCAGATGTCAATAAGCGCGCCGCCTAAGACGCACCGCCGCCCCCCGACAAGCAATTTTCTACGGCAAATAGATACACCGACGGGCTGGTTGGCATCCACGAAATTGCCTCCCCCGAAGAAGAATAGCCCGTAATATGCGACGGCGACGGTTTTGTTGCGTTTCGTTTTGTTCCGCTCTCCGATGGATACTAAATATTCACGAGTTAAATGTTAGCGCGCTACACTGGATTGTTCACATTTATTATCGGATAACTAAAAGGCTCGTGTTCCGATAAGTGTCCTCTGGTACATACTTTGTCACTGCCATAGACATGAGATACTTTGCGCAAATATGGACAACCTCTTGCCTACGCCGCCACTGGACGGCACCTCAACTCCGTTGTATTAGCGCGCTTGTTAGTGTCGTCTATCGTTACCCATGATAGAAAAACTAGGAGGTATGATATTCCCGCGAACTAAAAATCGGTTCGGTGTGCGCATGACGTCACGTGGAGAGCGATTAACTAACAGAACTTATGCTAATACTTTATGCCTATTTATATTATAAACAATTGTGTTAATATCAAAATAGTTACAGATCCTACAGTAATAACAGCATTTTTGTGCAGCTTTTTTTAAAATGTTTTTTAATTCTGACTGATGTATTACTCATTCGGTAGTTCTATTTTTTAATTTTGCAATTACTGGAGCAAATTACAAATATAATCTAGTTTTAAAGTGCGTTGAACATATCAAAATATTTTTTGTGTTGTCATCATGTCCTTATTAATGGATTTACTTTGTCCGTTGTCCAATCAAAAACAGAACAATGCATTTTGAAACGTACTTGTTGGTAGTTAAAAATGTTAATAATTCACACAAGAAGAAGGTTAACATTATTAACGACTCTGTTCGGTAGTCCGGCACGAACGATATCCACAAATCACTGTTTACTCTCCACATGACGTCATAACTTGGTCACGAGAATGGTCAATATCATGCTCTTAGTCTTTGTATTGTGGTTTTTACCTATATAAACTAATTTACTTGTGTCTGGTGTTGTGAAAGTGCATAAACCTACAAAGTTCACAGTGTTTAGTGGTAGTAAATTGTGTGCTGTGTGTCTACATTGTCAAGTTTCTGTGTGTTATGATAAAATAATGAGTTGTTATGGTTAAAGTCTACTTTATGTTAGGAGAAAACTATGCGGTTGCAAAAAACGATATCAAATAGATTATCGCAACCGACAAGTACCGCAACAGAAATGATTTTAACTTTGGGTCAACACTTATGGGATTATACAGGGTATTAGAAGTTTGACTGCCTTAATTTTAACAGACGACAGAACACATTAAAATAAACAAAAAAACCTTATATGACATGGATCCTAAACTCAAACCATTTCCGAGAAAAAATTATAAAAATCTCCAACTTGATGTACAAAAGTTAAGTTCGATTAATACATAACTGCGTGCATAGAATACCATAAAATACAATGTTTATCACTTTTTTGAACTTCTTTATGTTTAATTCTAAATAATAATTAGCGTTGTAATAAATTTAAAATTCGATAAAATTCATATCGAGCAATGTGAGCAGTTGGTATCTGGAATGAGACCGTGTCTGACTGTTTTTTGCGTACCACTATTTCCTTTTCTTGAGGTGTTACAACACGAACTGAAATTTTGTGTCTTCAGCATAAAGTATGAGCCCATAAATAAATGTCGAGCTCTACTAGCATATTCTTCAGGTGTATTAATTTTCCCAGGCACCATCCACCTGTATTCAGGGAAAATTGCTTATTAATTAATATAATATGATTAATAAAGAAACTTGGGCCACGTTTGTTGTTTCCGTGCCTGTATAGAAGGTGGGATACCTGAGAGCAACTATATACCGAATCCCTTTCTCTAAAATTTAATTATAACTTATCAGGCGAAATTAATTAGTCCCTCGCTTATCAGATATCCCCCGACTAATGAAATTTACAAACAGCAATCATAATAAGAAGGAACAAAGGCGTCGAGGCCCCCCACGAAAAGATATCTCGGCCCGAATGCGATATGCGTAGAGTGGATTTGGTTAAGTGGTCTGATATGAATAATGTAACAGGTCGTTAGTGTTTCGGAATCATTGTTCGGTGTTTTTGTTGTTGGCGGATTCGAGTCGGACGACGACCCTCTTAATTACATTTGAATATACCGAAAAAATCGCTGTCGATGCATGGGGACTGATTGACCAGACTTCTCATTAAAATACTTTTAATATTATGATGTGGGAACTATATATGAAAGTAAAAATGTTCTATAAATGAAAGAAATCAATTTAATTGATATGGTATGCCAAAAAAACTATGTTTATGATCGTTTAATGGGACTTTACCTTAACTGGACGTCACATCGACGTCTATCGACCATTTTAAGTCATTAAAACGTCGTTTTTTGGTTAAACTGTACCAAATGTGCATTTAAAAGGAAAAATCTATCAAAAATTAAACTTACATCTTTCAAGGATCAAAAAGGGACAAGTGCTTTTAGGTTTGAAGTTTTGTATCTTGTAAAAAGTCGATGAAAAAGAATTAATTAAATATCTGCAAACTATAATGTGAAACTAATACTTTGCTGAACCTTTCTCTCTCTCTTTCTTCTCTTTGTCAAGATAATGTTATCTAATGCCAAGAGACCATTTTAGTTCATGTGTTAGACCTTTTCTATACAAGTAACTTACGTTAATTGCTACTTTTAATACGACTTTACCGTAACTGACGTCATATCGACGTTCGCCGACCAGTTTGGTCGTTAAAGCGTCATTTTTTGGTTAAACTGTACCAAACCGTGAATTTAAAAGGACAAATCCATGTGAAATTAATCTTAAGTCTCTCAAGGATAAAAATAGAACGAGATGATGTTATTACATCACAGAAACCATATGATTTTCTTTGAGGAAATTGGTTTAAACTTCGTACAAGTTTTATACGTCCCGAAATCTATATTTTAGACAGTTTCAAAAGCGGCACGACAATACCGCCGCTTCGGAAAGTGCATTCATCATCGTACAGATGTTATGAGTTGCCACACATTTTCTCGTAACAGCACGAGTGTAGGGAAAACCCTTGCTCGGTTTTCCTAGTTCTGAATAGAGTCTGGAACTAGAGCTGGAAATGGTAATTTAATTTCGGGCGCTAAGTAAACACAAAACAATTATTTAGCAATTGGCAGAACCATAGGAGTTGAGAAGTTTGGCCAAACCGGAGTTCGCTAATAGTGTATGATTTAATTTCATAGACTTAATTAAAAGTTTTCCTCTATTTCCATTATTAAGAAGTTTGCCATACAAACTTTGCGTTCCCCGTGGTGACGCGGCACCCAAAACAAAATTTAAACCTGCGGAAAGTTAAAAATTTGACACCGTTGGTTTATAAACTCTAAATAAATAGCATTACACAGAATTATACAAACATTTAGATAGTTTAGAATTAAAAAATGCGCACATCCGTTTGTTAACTATAAAAATATCCTAAAAATCTTTAGAGTTGTGTGGAAATCTTTAGAATTATTTGGAAATATTTGGAATTATTTAGGAATCTTTGAAGCATATCAAAATTTATAGAGCATTTTCTCTTCAGTACTTTTTGTTTTTGTTTACAAATATTGATTTTATACAAAACATTTAACGTGTCAGTTAAAATTAACATGTATATTGTGGATGACGGGCAACGTAATGAATTATTAAAATCATTACTGGAATATCGCTCAAATGAAAATCCGCGCGTGCATTGTGTTCGGAATAAATCCGTCCCGATATTCGTGATTAACTTTTCGATTTGTAATTAATATTATTCGAAATTAAGTCACCAATTAAATATTGTAAATACATGAATATGAATCGCTTCTATTTTAATGACAGTCCCACGTAATTTATGTTTTATTTGATGTGATTTGGGCATTAATTAACGGATGTGAGTTTTTCAATAGAAAATTCCATTTGTTAACGCCATGGAATCGAAAATTCATTAAAAGTATTTAATTACTTACTTACTTTACTTTCAGAAGTCCAGTGAAATATTCCGTGATCTGATATTAACATTTGCTATCCGACATCCATTCAAATAAAGATATTTTTACTTATTTGTCAGATATTTCGTGGGGTTTTTCTTCTTTGTCTGAAGTTCCGCATTGCAAATAATGGTAAAAAAGTACAGTTATTCCCAACGGATTTAACACCAACTTGCAGGATTATCTTTATCATTAAAGCATTAATTTTATTTGCCTCTTATAAATTTGAAATTCTCTTGCTGACTATCGGGCTTAGTGGCGCGCGGAGTTTAACAGGACCGTAGTCAGATTACGAATGAAAATATTAATATGTTTACAGAAAATATGTCGCAAGATAGTACTATTACCAACGAGCAAGGCTAAATAGAGGATAAAATACCTATATGTATAAATTTAAATGACACCACTTACCCAATAAACCTTAGTGTTGAGACAAGGCTTCCGTGGCACATTGGAAAGAGTTAGAACATATTTCTACGTGCTTTTCTAAGTTTTCTTTAGTGAAACGGCGACGTTTATCACTTAATATTAACTTGTGTAGGGAAAATGACCGTTTCCACGACTGTTGACAATGGACAGTATGAGAAATTGTTGAGGTATGAACTATACCTATATTAATATATTTGCTGGTAACTCCTGATATGCACCAGATAAAGCTTTACATATGTTGTCCAAAATGGTGTATCCTGGATTTCTTTCCAACACTCTTTGCATGTTTTCTTTTATCGTACTCCTGACTGGGTGTATATTATTGGCATCGTATATATATTTTTTGTACATCATCCATTATATCAAATTGTTCATTTAGGGATAGTTCATGTGATTCTAATTTACGGAATTACGGAACTTGGGGTTCTCTAGTTTGTTTAATGGAATATTGCTTGAAAGAAAGGCGTCTGTAAGTTCATAGAATAATACAGAGTCTTCAGCGTTGGACAAGGCATGGCTCTTCAAATGTCTTGTCACTTCAAATTTGTAACAAACATTTATAATGCGTTGACACACAGTACAAAACAGGTCATTTCCTTTAATACGTATATCCCTGTAACCTTCGGGATCACTGTCAAACCACATTTGAAATAATCCCCGTCTATTTCTTTTCTCTTTTGGCAGTTCTTGAAATATCAACTTAAAGTGTTATGTGTTTTACCTACCTTCCAAGTTATGTAATAGCTTGAAGTAGTAATGCTGATTGCCAGGTAATTTTTGAAGTAAGGAATAGAAGGGGACCCAAATTTGAGCCTTGTGGTACCCCATAGTCTGTGGGTGTAATAAGTTTATATTGAATAGTTGCCTTCTACCTAACAAGTAACATTTAAAAGACTTTCAGAAAATTTTATCTTCTGCAACTTATTAGCAATACAACATGGTCAATGTGATCAAAAGCTGATTGAAAGTTCATATAAATTACATCAACTTGACCCTGACGATCTAAAGACTCTCCTATCTCTTACATAAAATATGCAACATTTTTTATACATGACCTCTTTTGCACAAAATCATTCTGGAAGAAAATGAGGTATTTGATGATCTAGAAAAGTCTTTCCCTCGCTCCGAACGAATTAATAATTATTGCATATTAATTTATTTCGTAGTTATTTGTTTTACAAACTATTTACTCGTGAGTTATAATAATTTCTCATATTTTAATATCTAAATCTGTTTCTGTAATATTGCGGATGCCATATTTACTTTTCATTTACCCTCGCAGCTGCCGGAGCCTCCGCCAAATGAAAACCAAACATATTTTTGTGCAAATCTGTTAGTACAGCACATTAATGCATCTGCTTTGTGGAGTTTATCCGGTCCTTTGGAGCCGAGACCCGTTGGAGATGCCGTTAAAATGTTTGCTGGAATCCGCTTAATATTTAGTAATCAGCTGCATTTGTATGTAAACACATTTTATGAGATTGCCGAGTTCAAGTACTGAGTCGCGAGTATAAACGTCACCTACTCTCTAAATCTCGAGTTGGCAAAGCAGGAGGTGTTGACAGAAATGGCGGTGCAGTCACTGTTAAGAACAGTTTCTGTGCAGATGATGGATAACTTTGTGAATTTGTACCTTCAACGTTTTGTTGATTTTCTTCTAACAAGTGCACGATTATAAAGAGTGGAAAAGTTGTCGAAAAATTCCTGAAATAATCAACATACTCAAAATAAACAAACCTGTAAAATCAAAAAATATATATGTATAAAATGAGAGAGTAAAGGATATACCTCATAAATGGAAAAATCCATGTAAAAGAAAATAGAAACCAAACAAAAGCAACCAAGTTTTACCTGTAAATTGCAACAATTGCAATCTAGGAAAGACGAATAAATGAAATGTCACGAAAACATGCAACTTTCTTGTAATTTAACCAACCATGTGTGGGTACACAAGTCCGCAAGTGACCCATTTTAAGTATTACGTCAAGAGCGCCAGCCTAATAGTTGCAACGACAAAGCGGAACACACCAGGGTTCCAGGAAAAGTTCCATGGCAGATTGGCGCCAAAGACCAGATACTTATACATGCGAGCGACACATCACGAAGACTTTCCAGTGAACGCTCGCCCCGAAAACACTTCTTTTCACTAACTTTGTTTCCAATAAAAATACTTTTGTTTTACCGTAGAGAGAGTTTTATTTTGCTGCACACCGAAAGCAACCCTCAAATGTATCTATCTGTATCTTCTGGTTCAGGAGATACTAGTACTTGTATATTTATAGCAGTCAATAAAATGATTAATGAAATGAGATTATCTTCTTAAATTCTAAATCATAGAAAAACACGATACGGCTATACAAAAAGTGTGAATATGTAAAATAAGAATGTCAGACTGTCACGATCTACGTTTAAGTGGTCGAGAATTCGCTTTAAAATGATTACTCTGTATATTTCTTTTCAAACTATAAGTGGTCTTCTACAGTATTTTGTTCGATAAGTTACAAGATGTCGGTACATAAAAAAAGACATGCGTACATCGAATATGAATCAAGTACCGTTAGATTCTTAAAATATCACACTGTGGCTTCGCCCTCTCGTTCAAATTATTCCGTGAACGCCCACAAATTACCACACTTTACCGAACACCACGGAATAGAATACAATGCGTACAACACCGTCAGCCCAGCAACCGTATCGATTGTCGCCCCGACTGCGCTAACACTTCTCGTGAGGCTGCTGTGACATCCGCGCTCTTTCAATGTCTCGGCCGGGATATTGCGCCGGCTACACGCCGTCTATTGCCGCGGCGGATGTCACTCATTCGACCTGATCGGGTGTCACCAAGTGCCGCTATTACGATTCGGGGAGGCGGTTGGGTTCGTCGTAAAAAATCGCGTGTTCGATATGAGTTCGCCCATCCGATATTTGCAGATGACGACGACCGAAAACTGTATTAGTATTCTTACTTTATTTTAAAGATATCAAGCTAATTCAAACAAAAAATTTAATTTTTTTTATTAATCCTACCTAGCTACTCGAGATAGTGTCGCATTCTAAATTCTGAGATTTTAAATTTTTGCTCAACTTTCCAATTGAAACCACGAAGCCGTCTCCAATGGAAACCGACGTCCAAGGGCACCAAAATTACCCTCTACGAAAAGTAGAAGGTGCAGCGCGAAAATAATATTTTCGCCTATGTTTTGAAAATTTCGGTCGAAGTTCTTTGCGATGCTCCCAGCTGCCCACACACACCAAAGCCGCAGTAGACGACATTGCCGGAGGCCGACAGAGCAGTCGCCGTCGACGCGCTGTACAAACAAAAATTCATCTCAGTTTCGGATTTCAAAAATAAAATATTTTCCAAAAAATGCATCATTCGAACTAGGGTATCGCCAAAGACCTCAGAATGACTAGACAAGTAATTCCCTATGCATTGCAAAGGAATTGTTTTGATTTTCCACAACTTGAGACATCCTGCTATTAAACAAGGATGAAAATAGTTCTTTGTTTACTAGGGAACTCTTAACCAGTGGCGTGTGTGTTAAAAATGGTGATACATTTTAATATTTGTCTAATTTATTTATACTTACCGATTTCACACCTAATTTGATTTTAAAATAATATTAATGACTTCATTTTTAAATAAATAGAACCATGTTCGTTTTCCTCCATAACGGCACTTACTGCCGAAAAAAAAGTAATACTAGTTACAACAATCTTTATTTTCTCAGTAACAATATAATCAATATGTTAAATAATACTAATTAATAAAAGTTTTTATCAGTTCAAATAGGAATCACAAAGTTACAGTTACAGTTACATATAGTATGGCAGCTATACTATACTTGTATACAATAATATGCATATCAAGTAGGACAATTAAGTGATAAATGAAAGAGAAATAGTAAATGGGGTCATTACACATATTTTTAAGTTCTTTAATTTCCTAAAACAGATTTATTGGATCTAATTTGTTATGGTGGCAATTGATACAGAGTGATCCCGAATTATGTGCAAAAAAATTGTTTATACAATTTTAATAGGGGTCCTGTATTTTGACTAAACGAACTTGGGAACTAAGGAACTGCTGTGTCCTTAATATAAACTCGGCCACCAGGTCTTATTAAGAAATCACTTGATGTGAAGTGATCTGAACATACAACACTATCTTTAGGAATATTTTCCTTTCCTATACATCTCAAAATGCGAGAGAGCCAAACGTCTCGGCGTTCAACATTCGAAGGAATCCTAAAATCAAATTACCTAGGTAAGTATATTTCCTTTTAAATAATGTTGCCTTTGCAATTAATGTCACTTTTTATTTAACCGTAACACACAATTCACGTTTTAAAAAAATATTTTATATTTTCAATATTATTGCACTGAAAATTTTCTATTTCAAATTTTGTTTTAAACTACCGTTGCTTCTGTTATCTGTTACGCCCATGGTAAATCTACCTACCTGTGAAAAGATCGATTGCCTCCACTTTTAAAGCGAAATCTACAGCATATAACACAATATTTTCCCATTGTCTATTCACAAAAACAATAAATTCTGCCAAAGAAACTAATAATCCACGGTAGACACAACGTTAAACTCACTAAGCACGCAAAGAATTAATGGCGGCTGACAGTTGTAAACAATAATAAACATCTAGCATAGAGCAGGTACTGCGCGCGCACCTTACCACATGTCTTTAGCCAATAGGAGGCTGAATTCTCAAAATATTTACAATAGAACAAAACAAACCAAGACAATGCACTGTCTATCCTTTCTGAGGTCGTTGGGTATCGCAATACAAAATTGGAGTATCACGCCAGACTGACTACAATTCCATCACCAGTTCCAGGCAACCACAATCCAAAGATGGGTCAAATCCAAAATTGGCCACACCTAAGGCGGACCTCGCTACGCGACCTCTAAGGACTCACCAAGGAGTGGGATCGAACATGGCCTTCGGTACCTTGCAGTTCAGTAACCAGGGACCAAACCTGACCAGTATACAGGGTGTTCCACCTAAGAGGGATTCTTCTGTAACTCTGTAACTGTAAAATTTGTAAAAAATTGTTTTTATAAAAGTTGTCTGGAATCAAGTGGGCCATGTAAAGAAAATATTTTTAGCTTTATAGAGTGTTCGATTTCGAGTGGACGCTACATAACTTTGTTATTTTAAATGGAACACACTGTATTTTATTGCATTTTTGAATTCCTCGGTTAATATTAGCTAGAGTTTATTAAATGTACATGGTGTTTAAAACAATTTTCGAAATAATCAGTTGTTCTTGAAAAAAAAAATCATGATTTCAGTTCGCTAAATGTGGCTAGATAGCGTCGAAACCGTAAGAGTTAGAAGCCTGTAGTTTTCACGGTTCGTTTTGGCATAAATTACTCTATCTTGTCATCTGTAAGCAAAACGTGTACATTATTCAGACTCGGAAATACTGAGACCTACATTTAATAATCTTACGAGTTGAAAAACTTTTTTTCCAAATGGAATGACCCATACTAATTCTCATAGATGAATGCAATACTGAATGCCCTTTCGACTGATTTAAGGTTGTACATATTTATTTTAACAGTTTTCCAGAAAAATCAGGTTCTTTTCTGGAGTCCGAAAGAGTAGCCATGTCAGAGTATCAAGAAGGCCTTGCAATTGTATTAGTACAACGTCGATATATAGGATTTTACAAAAGCACAGTACAGCACCGTATCCAATTACACCAAGAGTTACTAAAAGTAGACTTTCAGCGAAGACAGGAGTTTTGTCTGTGGGCACTTGAGATCATCAAGATGATGATTTTTTAATCGGGTCATGTTCTCTGATGAGGCTACTTTTCATAAAAATAGTTTCGTTAATAGTCATAATTTATAATTGCCATTATTATGACACAGCAAATCCTCATCAGTTCCGGACAACTCATAGCCAACGATAATCGTTGAACGTGTGGGGAGCAATTTTGAGAACCCATGTCATTGGACCATTCTTTTTTGACCAGTTGTGTTCCGAGTTTCAGTTTATTTCGTTTTACATTTTGTTTTAGTTGTTGCTAGTGGTTTACTTTTGTTGTCAAGCCACTTTTTAAACATGTCAGTAAAAATTGACAGTGTCAGTCCTAGGCCTGATAAAATGTAAGAGAAAAGTGGTTTTACAAGGCCTTCTTGACGCTGTTACATAGCTACTTTTTCGGACTTTAGAAAAGAACCTGAATTTTATGGAAAACTGTTAGAGATAAGTATGGACAACCTTATATCAGTCGAAAGGGCATTAAATTTTGCATTCATGACAATTAATATGGGTCATTCCATTTGGAAAAAAAAGTTTTTCCACTCGTAAGATTATTAAATGTAGGTCTCAGTAGTTCCGAGTCTGAATAACGTACACGTTTTGCTCACAGATGACAAGAAAGAATAATTTATGTCAAAACGAACTGTGAAAACTGCAGGTTTCTAACTCTTACGGTTTAGACCTTACCTAGCCTCATTTAGAGAGCTGATTTGTGATTTTTTTCAAAAACAACTGATTATCTCCAAAACAGTAAGTTTTAAACACCATGTACATTTAATGAACTCTGCCTAATATTAACCAAGTAGTTCAAACGCAATAATAAAAATAAATTAGATCTTTTTCCACATTTCCAGGAACTTACCTAGCTTCCGGATCCCCGAAGGAAAAGAAGTGATGGCAAAAGACATGGCGCCCAACGTGAGACTCAAATGTCCGAGACGACAATAGATTATTTCTGAATTTTGAGAAGTGCTTTTTCATGTAGCCAAATGTATCTTAGTCCAAAAGTTACAGGATGTCAAATCTTAAATTTTCTTTTTCTGTTTTCACCTATTTGTCAACTAGTTCAAAGATTTTCTTTCTATTTACTTCTAGTGAGATTAGTCTAGGCATATTGTGTGTGCGGATTCTGTTGAAACTACTTTGCGGAATTACAACTTTTGCACTTATAAACGCATGCACGGCAGCAAATCTAGACATAAGCCATTAACGTGCTCTGAAACCGGAAATTTCCGCCGCCTAACGCCCTTAAAGTGCCCGGAAAACAAGGCATCATTATTACCAAAAGCCGTTTAATAACTGGCCGCCGCTGCCGCAGCAATAAGTCGTATTTGTTTTGCCTCCAGCCGACGTCATTAACAAAATAATAACCCATTGTTTCGATCGAGCAAATCTTCCAGGGGATTAGCGATACTTTCAGGGCAGGGAGAGTAAACAAGGCGGTCGTTTCCGGTCAGCGAGCGATTCGATTCTTCGGCCGTCGCCGCGGGCGCTTCTGTTCAATATCGCAGCCAACTGGATTGCCATTAAATGCCTTTCAGATTCATGTCAACATTGAGGATATAAAATTCTGCGGGCCGGAGAGACGCAGCTGTTCAATTTCTGGGAATTTACACGACGGCGAGGTCCAGGCTCTCCACACGCGTCTCCTTTTGAACACGGAAATTGTTTCGTTGTCGAACGGAGTATATCTTGCTTTACATTTTTTTTCCGAGAAATATTTATTTATTTCCCAAACAGACATATTTGGATAAAGAGTTTTCGTAAATGATTCCAAGCCACGTAGCCAGTAATTTTGCTTGAATTAGTAATTTTATTTCCTTCGCGTTGACAATTAAATTTTGGTAAAATTAAAAATACGAGAAGAATAAAATCAAGATTCTATTTCACCGAGTGTAGTTGGTGTAATTTTTCACATTTCATTCAGGTAATCGGCGAATGGATTATCTCGAGCGTAGACGCAACGATTTGTTCATTTTCATTGTAAATGACTGATACGCTAAATTGATAGTTATGCATTTTTCAGTAGCGTCCGTCGCCCGTGTCTGTCATCGTTTGAATCGTTTGTTGCCATCGTTTTATTGCTTTTTTTGCTTCAATATTAAATCGTAAATATTTCAACTAATCAGTTGTTTCCAGAACTAAGTTTTTTGACATTTCATAGAGATAATATTTTTATTTCAGAACGCATCATGCCTTTTATTTCAGATAAAATTACAGTCACACCAAAAAAAAGTTGTCTGTACTTTTCATGCCTCCTGATCACGAATCCGGTGTCAGAATTGAGCTATCACATCACAGGAATTTCCTAACCTCAAAACACAGATCAAAAATAACAAAAATTCACGAATTTTTTTTCTACATTCAAATGTTCTTTTATATAGTTCACACCCTGCCGAACGTGAATCCGCTGTCAGAATTGATGGTTTTTTCTAACCTAAAAAAAAACGGGTCTATTAAGATATCACGAATTTTCAAAAAACAACAGATTAGCTCCAAATTTGGTGTACGGGTGTTTTTGGGGTCACTGAAGACTGAACCGAGGTCAATTTTGCAAAATTCAAGATGGCGGATCCAAAACAGCCGACCAAATTTTCAAAAGTAACACATCTCGCCAAATTTGGTATACTAGGGTTTTTGGAGTCGCTGATCACAGATCGGAGTTCAATTTTGCAAAATTCTAAATGGTGGATCCAAGAAGGCCGAACAAATTTTCAAATAATAACAAAATCACGTCAAATTTGGTATACGTGGGTTTTCGGGGTCGCAGTTTGTAATATATTTGTTTACTTTATAACCTGAGTACTTAACCTTCTCTTTTTGTCTATATCTTGTTCTTTTTTGTGTAAAAGATCTATTAACGGATTTTCTGCCTAATCTCAGGTAATAAAGTACATAGGTAATTGATTAAATTTTTAAAAACGAATTTTGTAAATCTGATATTGGATTCGCGATCAGTGACACCAAAAACCCTCGTATACCAAATTTGACGAGAATCTGATATTTTTTATAAATTCGTGATATCTTAATTGACCCGTTTTTTTAGGTTAGAAAAAGAACCATCAATTCTGACCGCAGATTCACATTCAGCGGGGTCATAACCATATAAATGAATATTTGAATATAGAAAAATTTTCTTTTTGTATTTTCCCTAGCACTTTTTCGTGAATTTTTGCTATTTTTGACCGGTTTTTTGAGTTCCTGTGATGTGACAGCTCAATCCTGACACCGGATTCGTGATCAGGAGGCAAAAATACTACAATAACATACAGGGTGATTCAGAACTTATCCAAAAAAATTCTGGATGTACAGGGGACTCTTACAAATACAATATTGTAAAGAAGAAATCAAAAAGGGCAATTCGAAAATTATTTAAAAATACACTTCTGCACTGCACTGGAAACTGGTCCACTGTAAAATCTGACCTAGGAACATCACTATAAGTGGGACATAACTTGTATATTATTGCGACATTATATCTAACAAAATTGTTGCTTCTCCTGGAGCGCCTCAAGGCTCTATATTGGGACCACCGCTTTTTAATGTTTACATTAACAACGATATTACGTCCAAATTACGATGTGAATCAACATTCTAAGCTGACGACTTAAAATTAGTAANTTTCATAGAGATAATATTTTTATTTCAGAACGCATCATGCCTTTTAGTTGCCAGATCAAATTATAGTCACACCAAAAAAAAGTTGTCTGTACTTTTTATGCCTCCTGATCACGAATCAGGTGTCAGAATTGAGCTATCACATCACAGGAATTTCCTAACCTCAAAAGCAGGTCATAAATAGCAAAAATTCACGAAAATTTTTTTCTATATTCAAATGTTCTTTTATATAGTTAACACCCTGCCGAACGTGAATCCGCGGTCAGAATTGATGTTTTTTTTCTAACCTCAAAAAAACGGGCCAATTAAGATATCACGAATTTTCAAAAATAACAAATTAGCTCCAAATTTGGTGTACTGGTGTTTTTGGGGTCACTGATCACTGAACCGATGTTAATTTTGCAAAATTCAAGATGGCGGATCCAAAAACGGCCGACCAAATTTTCAAAAGTAACACATCTGCGCCAAATTTGGTATACGGGGGTTTTTGGAGTCGCTGATCACGGATCCGAAGTAAATTTTGCAAAATTCAAGGTGGCAGATCCAAGATGGCCGAACAAATTTTCAAAGAATAACAAAATCGCGTCAAATTTGGTATACGTGGGTTTTCGGGGTCGCAGTTTGTAATATATTTGTTTACTTTATAACCTGAAAACTTAACCTTCTCTTTTTGTCTATATCTTTTTATTTTTCCTGTAAAAGATCGATTAACGGATTTTCTACCTAATCTCAGGTAATAAAGTACATAGGTAATTGATTAAATTTTTAAAAACGAATTTTGTAAATCTGATCTTGGATTCGCGATCAGTGACACCGAAAACCCCCGTATACCAAATTTGAGGCGAATCTATAATTTTTTGAAAATTTGGTCGGCCATCTTGGATTCGCCATCTTGAATTTTGCAAAATTGACCTCGGATGCGTGATTAGCGACCCCGAAACCCCCCGTATACCAAATTTGGCGCGAATCTGATATTTTTTATAAATTCGTGATATCTGACCTTAATTGACCCGTTTTTTAGGTTAGAAAAAGAACCATCAATTCTGACCGCAGATTCACGTTCAGCGGGGTCTCAGCCATATAAATGAATATTTGAATATAGAAAAAATTTCCTTTTTGTATGTTTCCTAGCACTTTTTCGTGAATTTTTACTATTTTTGACCGGTATTTTGAGTTCCTGTGATGTGATAGCTCAATTCTGACACCGGACTCGTGATCAGGAGGCAAAAATACTACGATAACATACAGGGTGATTCAGAACTTAACCGAAAAAAAATTCTGGATGTACAGGGGACTCTTACAAATACAATTTTGTAAAGAAGAAATCAAAAAGGACAATTCGAAAATTATTTAAAAATACACTTTTGCAGTACACTGAAAACTGGTCCACTGTAAAACCTGACCTGGCGCAATGCGACCGTCACGGCGACAGTGATAAAAACGGGAAAAAACTTGAAAGAATTTCGCAAGGAAAATAATAAATAGAATTTTATAGCACCTATTTTATATCAGCAAACTCAACTGATGTTGTTCAAATTCATTTGTGGTTTTAAATAACTGTTCAAAATTTTGTCCACCGACCTGTAAACACAAATGCTGTCTTGTTTCACCGTAACACAAATACTTCACCATAATAAAAATGTTTTTTTGCTTCACCATAAACTAAAACGATATCCATCAACTCCAAGTTGTTATACATGCAAGTCATTTTTGACACTAACTACTAAAAAACTATTGTAAACATCGGATTTCAGTGTTCAGTGAGTCGCTGAGGTCACGTGGCTCTCCATGCGTATTACGAATTACGCTAGAGACTACAGTTGTCCAGCTATGTAATGGTTGAAAGCATTACAACTTTAATAATTTTTTTCTCGGAAACTATAAGGATTTAACAAAAAATTTGGTTCATTTTAGGAACATCATTATAAGTGGGACATAACTTGTATATTATCGCGTCTTTATATCTAACAAAATTGTTGCTTCTCCTGGAGCGCCTCAAGGCTCTATATTGGGACCACCGCTTTTTAATGTTTACATTAACGACGATATTACGTCCAAATTACGACGTGAAGCAACATTCTATGCTGACGATTTAAAATTAGTAACGTAGTAAAACTTCAAAACGATCGAGACGAATTGAAAGATCTTGGTGTCATTGTCATTTTCGGTTATAGATTCCTTTGTAGACCACGTATCTGAATTAAAAGATTTTAGTTTAAGAAATTTAAAAAATTTACTTTACTGTTCAACATTTATGTTCGAACTAAATTAGAATACGTTTCAGTTATGTAAACCCTAACATATACCTATAAATAGTATCGAGGATATTCAGAGATTTTATTTTTTTTTTGTATTTAAAACGGATGGATGATTACTAACCTAAATGTTTTTCTGGATTTCTCAAGGGACTAAAAGTTGAACGGTCTAAATCTAGGAAATAGAAGAAAATATCATTCCTATCTGTCTGAAGCACAACTTTTTATTTTATTTTACAATTATTTAAGTGTATTATTGATCTACTGCAATGCTATATTGCTTTCTCTTTGATGTTAAATTTAAATTGTATATGAATTTCTACCTTTCTACTACTGTCACAAATAAATAAATAAATAACTTGTAACGAGTGGGTGTAAGAATCAATTCTTTTGATAGGGTAATTCTAAAAGGAAAATTAAATTCAATCAAAGCTAACAAATTGGAGTCGTCCACCAGATCATTTAAAGTTTTATAATCCAATAATAATGTGGCTATAAACTCGTCTGTTATGCTGTGTACTCGTTCCAAATTCCAAGCATATATCTACTGTGCACAAAACGATTATCCAGCAGTCATCATTAAGTACAAATATATACCTTAAAAAATGTTTATTATAATTAGTATGAAGCTATGAACATTACTCGAGTTTTAGGTACTACCAAAGCGTAATAACTGATTCCAAGTAACAGAATATCGAATACTTCCTAAATACTGTAATTACAAAACTTAAAGTTTTGTAAGCATATTAAATTATGTTCGCAAAGTAGCTTTTACATGAAAGTTATGTGTTAAATGTAATTCCTGTAAGTCTTTCACATACTTAGTTTTGTTGAGAATTACGTCGGAATATGTTATATTCTTCTTATGCCTGGTGAATTGTACTGTACAACATATACTGACATTGAAATTAAGTTTGTTTTCTTTACCTCAGTCACAAATTGCATTATAATTAATTTGTAACAAATTACATTCATTTTCAGTAAAAATGTCTTTATACAGGGTAGCCCATCGAAAACGTACCGCAAGGCATTACAGGGTAGTAATGAACTTTTCGGCAAAATCCAAAAACAGGTAAAGTTTGCTTCTGAGGGGGACAACTTTTGGCGCTAAAAGTATAGCAAAATCTTCAACCCCCTAAGTGGGAGTGCCATCCCCCAAATTTTTTTAAATGGGAATGGGGGTCAAGTGGGGGGTCATTAGAAAGGGCTTTTAATTCTCTATACATCGATTCTTACTTTTTGAAAATCGATCCATTATTTTAGAAAATATGCAGCTTTGAAAATACGAACAATATTTTTGACGAGAAATGCGAAAATCGATTTAATTTTACTTCAAAACTTACGGTATTAGCTTGGTAAATTCCTTCAAAAGAATTCGCTGTTTTTTTTCTGATTTGCGAATTCTTTAGCCTGATTTTGGTGAGCAAAAAATTGTCCGCTTTTTGTTTCGTATTTAGATAGGCCACAAGAAGTTGCTAGATAACTGTCTTGTGACTTGTAGTTGAAGAGTACCAATACTGCCGAGTCTTTTAAATTGATTAATTATGGTGTACTCAATTCCAGAAAGAGTAGAAATTATTGAGCTTTTTTTCAAAAACAATGAATGCGGAAATCGGGTCGCCGAACTGTTCAACCAACGGCATCCTGAGAAACATGCGTCTGGAAAAATTGTTCGCGAATTGGTGGCCAAATTTCGCGAAACTGGCTCCGTTCATAACAAAAAGAGGCAGGTTGAAAATCCGGTACTAAATGAACCTACGGAAATAGCGGTATTGGGGCAAGTGGCAATGGATAGTACGCTGAGTACAATGCAATTGGCTACTGCGACAGGAGTGAGTCGTACAAGTGTCCAACGAATATTAAAAAAATACAAATTCCATCCTTATAAGATTCGGCTAGTGCAAGAGCTAAATGAAGACGATTTTGATCGTCGTTTGCAATTTTGCGAAATAATGACTGAACGAGCGATAAACGATAATTTCCTCTTTAATGTGTGTTTTTCGGACGAGTGTACGTTCTTCTTGAATGGTTTAGTGAATCGCCATAATTGTCGTTACTGGGCTGATACCAATCCAAGGATTTTCCATGAGACACACTCCCAACACCCCCAGAAGTTGAATGTATGGGCAGGTATTTTTGGAAATTCCATTGTAGGTCCTTTTTTCCTTCCTGGAAATTTGACAGGCGATATGTACTTGGATTTACTACAAAATGTCATCGACCCAGCTCTAACAAATATCATAGAGGACGACCCTGCTTACAATGAACACGAACTGATTTTCCAGCAAGACGGAGCTCCTCCACATTACTCGCTCAATGTGCGCAATTACCTAAATGAGACGTTTCCAGGACGCTGGATAGGACGAAGAGGTGCAATTGAGTGGCCCCCTCGGTCACCCGACTTAAATCCTTTAGATTTCTTTCTCTGGGGGCACATTAAAAGCAAAGTTTACAGCACTCCACCTGATACCTTGGAAGATCTGCGAGGACGAATCATTAATGTATGTCGCGAAGTAACACCGCAAGTGCTCCAGAATGTTCGACAACGGTTTGAAGACAACCTGTATCATTGTATGCAAGTTGGCGGACAACATTTTCAGCATTTACTTGACTAATACCGTAAGTTTTGAAGTAAAATTAAATCGATTTTCGCATTTCTCGTCAAAAATATTGTTCGTATTTTCAAAGCTGCATATTTTCTAAAATAATGAATCGATTTTCAAAAAGTAAGAATCGATGTATAGAGAATTAAAAGCCCTTTCTAATGACCCCCCACTTGACCCCCATTCCCATTTGAAAAAATTTAGGGGATAGCACCCCCACTTAGGGGGTTGAAGATTTTGGTATGCTTTTTGAGCCAAAAGTTGTCCCCCTCAGAAACAAATTTGACCTGTTTTTGGATTTTGCCGAAAAGTTCTTTACTACCCTGTAATGCCTTGCGGTACGTTTTCGATGGGCTACCCTGTATATTTGCAAGTCGTTTGAAAATAGAAGACATTTCGAATGACTCGTGATCTTTGACAGATTATTAATAAAATATAGGAACAGTAGTGGTCATAAATTGGACCCTTGAGGAATACCTACCTACCATTACATTTTTCAAAGGCGATTTTCAAAAAAAAAAATTATAAAATAGGTATATCAAATATATTTCATGTGGCTTTCTTAATAAATCCAGCAGCGTGTACATATTTACAGTGCAGGGTGTCATTGATTTTCCGTCAGATCCTAAGCCACTAAAAAATATTTCGTAATATTTTCAAACTTCCCCATGTTTTTGGATTTCTTTCTCGGTCTGTAGCATCTTGCGTATCTGCTTCATGTTCTTGTAATTGTCTAGTACCTCAGACTCGCTAGCAAGTAGAAAAAAACCTCAACGGAAAATATGCGATGCCTCTCCCTCACTTTGCTGACATTTCCCGTAGATTAACAATGTATCAACAAGTTCGTTACCATCACACACGTGTGCTATTTTGTAATAAACTTCTTATACAAATTAAAAACAAACCCTCACAAGTGAAACATGCGTTTCCTTCCCTGCTGCCGCAGCAGCGATAAAACGCAACCGTAAACCGAAAGAGCCTCCACCCCCGTAATAAACTGTTGGAATGCAAGGCTATAACCACCTGCATCCTGTATGATGCCCGATAAGCACGCTACGGCCCTTCGGAGCTGAAATTCGGCAATGAATCGGGCGTCGCGCCACTTTCCATGCGCCGCGACGCCTTCCACGTGCTTCGTCGAGCCCGTCATATCCACCCCAACGTACTTTCGCGGCCGTCGCACTGCGTGCAGCCTTCAGCCGTTAAGTTACGCCGCGAACGTCGAGTCAAAAGTGGAAAGCAAAAGATTCTCGAAGCTGCTGGAAGTGATTGTTGGCTAACGTTACCGTTGGACGTGTTTGTGGTGGACGTGCATGCTTTGTGGTGCTTTAGATGGATAAAAAGTGGTGGGTGTAGTGTTCCCAGTCCCATAACTTTGGTGGATGTTGGATGTTACTAGTGATCTAAAGAAATGTTGCATAAGTAATATAGTTACAGTACAGTACTCAATATTTTCTTTAATTCTCATCTAACGACTGTTTTCATTGGTCTATGGAAATTTGATGTGTATTATTGTTAACTTTAACAGGACTGGAGTTAACTCTGCTTTCTGTATCAGGTAGGAATTCAAACTAATTAGTAGAAAAGGGTTGAAAATTTATACTGTTTCGAAATGAGATGAGTAATAAAATTACTTCTATTACAAACTATCAACAATTAAATAAGAATAATACCAAACGTGTTATAGAAAAACTATTTTTAATTACACAGACCAACAAAATTTAACTGTTTTTTGGAAGCAGAAGCTTGAATATATATTTCCGAAGGGTTTAGGTGCGCTGAATCCGAATCTGGCAGCAGAATTGCTCTATCACGTCAAGTTTTTGAGATATCCTAACCTAAAAATGCAAAAAACAGTTTTTCGTAATATTTGAGGTTATGTAGTAATGCCATCTATTCTTTTTCAAAAAAGTAATACTTTTTTTTCGTTGAAATTTTTAAGTTTTTCAGTTTCTTAATATGCGAAAATTTACTACGGATCCCTTAGACATCAAGCAGTCGATTGCAATTCAGAATCTTCATACCCATACGGTTTGTGGGTTTGGAGTTGGTGGACTTGGGGTTTGTAAGCTTGGAGTTTGTAGGTTCGGGTTTTGTGGGATTGGGGTTTGCGGGTTTAGGGATTGTGGGTTTGAGGTTTATGGGTTTGGAGTTTGTGAGTTTGAGTTCGTATGTATTGAAGGTTTCTGAGTATGAAGTTTTTGAACTGCAATCAACTGTTTGACGTCTAAGGGATCCTTAGTAGATTTTCGCATTTTAATAAACTTAGAAATTTCAACATGTGATATCTCAACGAAAAAAAAAAGATATTTGAGCAAACTCACCGGCATTCGAAAGAGGGAGCCTTGTACTTTTAAATTATATGTATTTTTTTTAAAAAGAATAGATGGCACTACTACATAACCTCAAACAGTGTGTTTTGCACTTTTAGGTTAGGACATCTCAAAAACCTGACGTGATAGAGCAATTCTGCGGTAAGATTCGGATTCAGCGCACCAAAATCCTTCGGGAATGCATATTAATGTGTCTGCTTCTTGACCCTTGTTGACCTGTGGTATTATTTAAAATTAATTGCCATAATTTTCACGAATATTAAGAAAACGACTTAAAAATGTCTGATCCATTATTCTATACCATTTCAAAACGAACTGTAGTATTCCACGAAAATAATGAAAGGTCCTGTGTGAAAGGTTATAACCTGTACAGATCCTAATCAAGTATTCCTGCGCTACATAAGCGAAACCTCTGGATTTGACTGCATGAATATGTCTTGACCCCAACGTTTAATAGAAATTTACCATCTAGAAAATTTCCAGGACGACGAGAAGTCCTCGGAAGGCGGAGGAGAGGGACCGCGCCATCTCTTCCCCTTCTACGTATATATTTCATCTAAGGTTAGGTGCTGGTTAGAGGTACACAACTATAGAATCAATCTTTAGGTAGCAGACGATGATTTCCATAAGCTTTTAATGTATTAAAGATGCTTCACATAAATGGTGTCACGTAACAAATATCACACTTTGAGCGCAACCAATTGGATTGCGTAGACCTACCAACACCAATCCGCGCCAAAGGCATGTATTGCATTAAGTAAAATACCTGTAAATAAAATTATCAGCAGTGTAATCTGGTTATAATAAACATAGAAAATGTTTTGGTCTGCCAGAGAGAGCCGCAATTCAATGGCGTGCCAAGCGTGTCAACCAAGACATGCGCGAGTCGCTCCTCAGAATGCTTTTCACGTTCACGTCACGTTAGTATACTGTTGCCTTTGTTATCGTGCGGATGTTGCGTAATTAATTCTTATCCGTTGGTGTTTATAGTGGCGTATTGTAAACAATTTTTATTTTATTTACGCTTAACATAATGCATACGCCTATGTCTCGCGGCTCAGTTCTGACAGCCCTATTAACGTTCTACACTGAAAATATGTTACTACAAAATAGGATAGGATATGGAAATATTAAAACCATTTTCAGTTAGTTTTACAGGACTTGAATATTTTGTAAATTATACAGGATGATCCAGTCATAATTTTAAGGGAAGATAGGGGAAAATGAGTAGAATACGAGTATGCTATTAAAAAAAAATTAAATGCATATTTACGCTGAAAATTTTTTTTAAATAATTATTAAAACCCCTTTCCGAACCGCTCGTGACCGCTGGCCCACAAAGGTTTATCGAGAGTGAATCTTGATCTACCGTCATTCGGTCACTAACCTAGCTTTTATTGCGTTTTTAATCCATATTGAACGACAAGGAATAAGCAGAGTTTTTTACCTATAGACCGATCGAAATAACTCATTTAGAGGGGGAAAAAAGAAAATTGTTACCTGGATTTTTATAAGTGGAAATGGTAACAGGTCTACAACTTTTGTGGAGGTCACTTTTTAACGTAACCTCAAAATGTCCGAGAAAAATGCGAAAAACAGTTTTTTTCTGATTTTTAGTTTTTATTTCTCATTTACACAAAAATAATTTAATTTTAACGAAACTTAGTGAAATTATACCTTTCTGTGTCTTAAATAACCACAAATTTTTTTAGATAAAAAAAATTAAGAAGTTTCCGAGATATTCATTTTTTCCGGTCTGAAACACATTTTCTTCAAAGAAAAATTCTACTTAGAAAAATCATCGCACAGAGTTCTGCTGGTTTTAATTTTTTTCGTTTTGACATATACTTTTTGGTAAAATAAAAAAATCTGTAATCACAGTTCAAAAACATGCTCAAAAATGCAAAAAAAACTAAAAAATGACTGCAACAATAAATTTTTTAGTAATTGTTGGTAATTTGTTTAAATTTAAAAAAAATCAAATTATTATTATTACCATTCAATTGTAGGTACGGAAAAAATACAAAAAAAACCGTCTCATTGTTTGACCCAAAACTTTATTTTTGTATAGTAGGTATTGCTGTAAACATAAGTCGAATAGTGAATAAATAAATTAAAAAATAATTTTTTCCGTAGGATCGATTAGTGTACTTATTTTTTTTTTAAATTTTGATGAATTCATAGATATACAATGTGTCCAAGATAAGGATGGGATAGCATTAGGATCTAGGAAACGGTAAGAGATACGGGGTGGCTCAAATTAGCAAAAAGTTGTGTTTTTTATACCTAACAATATGCCGTTTAGAAAGTTTTAAAATTCCGGATAGTTCCGGAGATATCCTAAAAAACCCGAAATTTTGCAAAATTGTTTAATTTTTTTCTGGCTTTATTTGAAAACGATTTTTAAAATAAATTACATATCTACGATGCCACTTTTTTCGCTCTATACAATGACGTCAACATTTTTGCAATCTGACGTTTCGTCTTCGAGGGGCCATCATCGGGTTAATTTTTTTAAATACGTCGCTGCTATTTTTATGACAAAATCTAAAGTCATTTTTAATTCTGAATTAAAGGATATTACTATTGTAATCGCTTAAAAAGGTTTTTAGTTATTATTTAACATTTTTCCTGAGTACGGCTCTGAACGCTTTCAAAATACCTGTATCTATTGACCTTTATTTTGAAACCAATTGCAAAATTCAATACGATTAGAAAAATCAGCTGTTTCTCTTCAACGTTCAAGTACAGCTTAATCTCTTTTCGATCTGCCCATTTCGCGGAAAGGATGAGTCAAAATGATTATATTCTTGTAACTCCTAATTATACCTCATTCCTTATGGATGTGTCTTTCCATTATTACGTGTTTACAGCAGAATACAGACGCGTTATAAAAATTTATTCCCCCCACTTATGGTTTCCAACGTCAAAGATGATTCATGTGTACCGCTCTCCATACCCCACACCTAAGACAAAAACCGGTTGCTAGAGAGTAGGCACGCGGAGCGCGTTACGCGCCAGAATTTATTTTTGTAATAAAACACGCAACTGGTCTTAGCCAGTGACATTTTAACGGACCAGAACGGGAAGAGTAAGCCCCGGCGAGTCTACGCACCGTAACGGGAGATATTTCAATGGGGGCTGGAAGGGTGTGACAAAATAATGGGAAAATTTAAGGCGCCCGCCAACCTAATGTGAGCTATTAATTATATCTGGTACTTTTTTGTCTTGCGGAGGGACGCCGTCCTTCGTTGCGGGGGATTTTTTCGTCCTTGCGGCACTCCTGTAGCCTTGAATGGCATCTGCAGGGTGTTGCGTGAATGTACTTCGGTATATTTAGCATTAATTGACAAAGTGACGTATTTTTTAAATGAGGGCAAAGTCGTAAAATAGGTTTATGACTGTAGAATAACCCGGTAAAAGTAGCTCAAAAAATAGGGGCAAGCTTACAATAATTCGCGTAAAGCTGAAAATTGGTGCGAATGTTGGGAACACCATTATAAATGAAATGTGAAAAGTCTCCATCGATCCCACATCTGCAAAAAAATTGATTCAAGGTCAAAGTTCGCAAATATGGGTTTGTTTGCATTTTTCAGCCAAACGGTACGTTTTATCATAATAATAGGTCAGTTAAAAATTGTAGATCATGTAATTGTCTATAAAAATTGTACTTATATTTTTTTCCTAAGAATCACCATTTCTGAGATATAGTGATTCAAAAAGTTGAAAAAGTTGTGTTCTCCATAATGTTACGTCATTTCGAAATTTTTTTTCTGATCATAGAAAACAATTTTTTTTGTGTCGCCCCTAGCTGCTAAATGAAGCAACTTAGAATAGAGGTAGGTTTAATTAAATCTGCTATAAATAATAATTGAGTAACACTTTTTTAAAAAGGATTTGTAGCATATACATTAACAAATATTTGAGACAGTATTTCTAACTTCATTTATCTTTTTTGCCATATTGATTTTAATCACCCCATATAGTGTCTAAACCGTCAGTTATTAGCTAAAATGATTACAGAAGATTGACAGTAGACTAAAACCCTACTAGAACCTTATATTTGCCAAATCGTAGAAGCAACTGTCCGGCTGTAGTTAGAGGATAAACCAACTGCAGCAGAAACTCGTCCGTTTTATCCCCAAAGACAAAATCATATTAAATTTATGAAATCACGTCCGAGTCGTCAAATTCCGCGCGTTCATAAATCCCCGGAAAAATTAAAAAGCCCCGCCAAATTAAGAGCACTTTACCGGGGCGCGATATGAATCACAATCAACCCGGAGTCGCTCATTACCCTCTCCTGCGGATAATTGTTATTCAAGGCGGGCCCCATGCGATACGTGAAATTTATCGAGAGTAAGGGCCGAGGGAAAGAAAGGCCGAAGGTAATGCCCGGACCACGGTTTCCGGACCGTGAACACGATGTATGCGTTCTTACAGGTAATCGCTTTCAAGGGAGCGACGTACGAGATGGGAGAACAAGGGAAAACCCACCCGGTTTTGATGATGAGTTGGCGGAGTTTGGAAGACACTGTTAAATGTCAAACATTAAATAGTACGCAGTTCATAAATCCCACTCCTGATTTTGACATAATAATAACAAAGATTGCAAGTTATAAATATTACAATTCACTTAGGACGTAGTTTAACCAATGGCTATTCATACTTAACTCTTGCTTAACCTAAATAATCTTAACTTAACCTTAACTTAAAAAGAAATATATGTTTATATGTAAAATTGTTGTTAAAAAGGTCATTACACGGACAATACCGTCATTTATCATAAGTAACATACAAATTGACACTGACTATACTATATACTTCCACACAATTAACTAAATTAGATTATTAGGCATACCTACACACTAGATAGGTCATTGATTCTTATATTTGTGGTTCGTTGAACATTTTCACTTTAAATTAAAAATTATTAAAACGATAAGATCAATTGTTTATTGCATGAAGTTAGATCAAATTGATCTAGTGTTAGTATTTACATTTTGTATTAGAATAGAAGAATCCCACTTCTGATTTCACCTCAAAACGTAATCCCACTTCTGATTTTGCCATAGAACAAATCCTTTCGTTCATGGAAAAATTAAATGAAGCAGTTATTGTCCAACCGGTCTTATAACAATAAACCAGAACTCTTTACGGTTATGATTTTTATTAGCGAGTAAATCCCCATCCTGGCACTAACGCCGACGTACCAGATAATGAAGCACGCCGTAAATAAGAACAAATAGCGGAAAGTGGCTCACGTGCGAAAACTTAGGAGGCGCGGAAGATAAAGAGAACCGGCCATCTGAAATGTAGTTGGCGGACCTGGTGGACCGTTGGGCTCGGGCAGAGGCGATTCGGGCACTAACGGACAGGTCGATTGCCTCACCGGATATGGAGAGCGAGGCGCCCGAAAAGAATCATCCGGACGTAGGCCTAAATTGAAAGTAAGTAGTGTAAAAGGGAGATTAAACAGTGCTAAATAATCGAAAAGGTATAAAACTTTCGCGATATCTTCTAAGGGATGGACAAGAAATATGAATCAAGTCTAACTCAAAGTCGATTTATAAAACATTACAAAAAATGTCGATGGAGAAGTAAATCATAAATATAGCAATATAGCACAAATTCTAGTTCAGACATTCAGTGTTATATTTATATATCGACCAGCCAGAGTCCAGTTGTTGAATAAAATTACAGTTAATAAAACGGATACAAATAAAGATATCAGTTTGATAAAATAAAATTATGCATATAAAATAAAATTATAAAAAAATCTAAAGAACTTGAAATAATTATTGGCCAATAGAGGTCATAAAAATATAGAAGAATTGCATGCATCATTTGCTAAGTATACAAAGACAAGTACTGAACCTTTTCCTCTGGTAATTCTTGGAGGAAGATACTCTAGTTTTTTTCCAACATATTTTGCATTTTTTTGATTTGTAGCGATCCTGACTGGACGTGTATTGTTAGTGTTTATATGGTTCCAATTTCTCGTAGATTATGTAGTTATTTGAATGTCTGAGATGGAAATTTTTAATTTGTTAATATTCTTTTTTTATAAAATTTGATGTTACTTTGTTTCTATCGATTGTAGACTGCTATTCTCATAGAAGGGAGTTCTCTTTCTATAGACAAATTATTAGTTTAGCTGAATTCAATTTTTATTTAATTTTACTGATTTAGCTTTACTAGTATTTTTTTATTTTTGTTCAATTAAAATATTTTTGAAAAAGCAATCATTACAAATTTATATTTGCTTTATAACAAAGGATCTATCTATCTCTATTAATACTCTTTACTATATACAGGGTGTTCCTCCTAAGACGTATTCTTCTAAAATTCTGTAACTGTAAAATATATAAAAAAAATGATTTTAATAAAAGTTGTCTGGAATCATGTGGTCCAAGTTAAGAAAATATTTTTAGCTTTACAGGGTGTTCCATTTCGCGCTACATAACTTTGATATTTTAAATGGAACACCCCGTATATCATTGTATTTTTGGTTAATATTAGGAGTTTATTAAATGTACATGGGGTTTAAAATTTACCATTTTCGAAATAATCAGTTTTTGAAGAAAATCACAATATCAGCTCTCTAAATAGATAGCGTCTAAATCGTAAGAGTTAGAAACTTGCAGTTTTCACAGTTCATTTTGGCATAAATTACTCTCTCTTGTCATCTGTGAGCAAAACGTGTACGTTATTCATACTCGGAAATGCTGAGACGAACATTTACTAATCTTACGAGTTGAAAAACTTTTTTTTTTCATATGGAATGACAGACATTAATTGTCATAGGTAAACGCAAAATTGAATGCCTTTTCGACTGATATAAGGTTGTCCATATTTATTTCTAACAATATTCCAGAAAAATCAGGTTCTTTTCTAAAGTCCGAAAAAGTAGCTATGTAACAGCGTCAAGAAGGCCTTGCAATTGTATTAATACCACATCGATACATAGGATTTACAAAAGCACATCACAGCACATCCTTATCGCATCCAATTACACCAAGAGTTACTAAAAGTAGACTTTCAACGGAGACTGGACTTTTGTCAGTGGGCACTTGAGATGTTAAATCAAGATGATGATTTTATTAAACGGATAGTCATAATTGCCATTATTATGACACAGTAAATCCTCACCAATTCCGGACACTCATAGCCAATGATGGTCTTTGAACGTGTGGGGAGCAATTTTGGGAACCCATGTCATTGGACCATTCTTTTTTGACCAGCATCTAACTGGAGCAGTTTATTTAAACTTTTTAACAAACACTCTAGAAGATTTATTAGGCGACATTCCTTTAGCTACACTTCGAAGAATGTGGATGCAACATGATGGTGCTCCACCTCACAATACCGCTGCGGTTCGTCCGTTTTTGCACAAAACTTTTCCCAACAGATGGATTGAGCGCGGGGAACCAATGAGTTGACCTTCAAGGTGTCCAAATATGACAAGTTGAGACTTGTTTTTATGGAGATTTATAAAAAGCAAAGTTTACGTTACACCACCAACTACCGCGGAAGATATTAGATGATGCGGCAGCGCATTACAGTAGCATTTCAAGAAATTACGCCAGACATGCTGACCAATGTTGAACAGTCTTTTAAAAACCGAATTCGTTTGTGTATTAATCGAAATTTAGGACACTTTGTGCAATTGATGTAAATCAGCGGTCTTAGTATTCTTCTCCTTTTTGTGTTCCGAGTTTCAGTTTGTTTCGTTTTGCGTTTCGTTTTAGTTGTTGTTAGTGGTTTCCTTTTGTTTGTCAAACCACTTTTTGAACATGTCAGTACATATTGACACTGTCAGTCCTAGGCCTGATAAAATGTGAGTGAGAAGTGGTTTCGTAAAGCCTTCTTGACGCTGTTTCATAGCTACTTTTTCGGACTTTAGAAAAGAGCCCGATTTTTCTGGAACACTATTAGAGATAAGTATGGACAACATAACGCTTTTTTTCGCGAGTGAAGTCGGATGTTGTAGTATGTGCAGTATGAGTGAATATTACGTTTTTGCGAGAATAGTCAGTCATTTAAACTACTATGTGATGTCACAAGTTTAGATCAAATGACTGAACTGTTCACCCTTCAGCTGACTATTCTGTTGGTATATTCAACTAGTATTGTCAGCCGGTAACTTAACCTTTTTCTTTTTGACATTTTGTTTGAATGAGGATAAAAATCGTTCAGCAAAATGATGGATTCTGATACGGCTGTGGAAGTGGTCAGTTTAAATTTAAACTTTAGAGCCACAGATGTTTTAGTAAACGTAGACGTTGAAACAGCAAATATTTTACTTAATGGAAAGATTAATTTTTTATATGGGACATATTTGCGATCCACTTTGCTTCAGGATTATCCTCCTTTTTTTTGTGACCTAGGCCAGAGATAATATTGGTGGAATCATTTGTAATTCAAGTCTTTTTCGTATGAATTACATAAAAAACCGATTTAACCTCTTTCTAGTTTAATTTTTTTTATAAAAAATTTAAAAACACATATATGGGGAGCCTTGAAGCAAAATGGGCTGTTTCTATTACAAATTATGGTTACTGGTTAGAAGTTAGAACCCATATGTCAAAGTCGTCAAAGTACATATGACAGGCTGCACCACTGAATAGTGAATATATACATTTTTGCGTTCTGTTCAGGTTAGACAAGGTTAGAAATAAGATTGAAAGAGATAGAAACAGTAACTACAAGTCAGACGTATTCACCAATATTCACTCGCGAAGAAAAGCCTCTTATATCAGTCGAAAGGGCATTCAATTTTGGATTCACTCATGACAATTAATATGGGTCATTCCATTTGAAAAAGTTTTTCAAATCGTAAGATTATTAAATGTAGGTTTCAGTATTTCCGAGTCTGAATAAGGTACATGTTTTGCTCACAGATGACAGTAATTTATGCCAAAACGAACTGAGAAAACTGCAGGTTTCTAACTTTTACGGTTTAGATGCTATCTGGCCTCATTTAGAGAGCTGAAATTGTGATTTATTCTAATATTAACCAATGAATTAAAAATGCAATAATATACAGAATGTTCCATTTAAAATAACTAAGTTATGTACCGCCTACGGGAAATGGAACAAACCTAAAAATATCTTCTTTAATGGCCCACATGGTTCCAGACAACTTTTATTAAAACCTTTTTTTTTAATTTTACAGTTGCAGAGTTACAGAAGAATCCCACTTAGGTGGAACACTCTGTATGTAAATTCTCCAAAGGATTCATAACGAATTAGTTTCACTAAAATCAAAAACCATCACGAATGGTGTATCTGAATTTTTATAATCTAAAATAGTTGAGAAAAGAGTATAACGCCTCTACCAGTCAAAGACGGGTATTTGATTATAAATGTAGGAATTTAAGAGAAAGGAAGGAGGAATATAATTCTTTCAAACGTAAAAATAACTACTGCTCCCTTGACAGTTTAAGATCCTGGCTCGGAGAGGAACCCTTGCTTCGGAAAAGCGTTCTCTAGTGAGCACAAACGTACCTGAATCTTGTGTAAAAATTACGATAAAGCTTTATTTTAACTTTGAGCTGCATAAAAACATACAGTTAAGATAAGTATTATACAAACAAGACAAACCTTCCCTATATGCAAAAAATTAAGAAAAAACACGAATAAAAAAAGTCTACGGTAAAACTCAAATAGTGGTGCAACATTGGAAAATATTGTTTTCCGTCACTTCTAGATACTTTCTGCCACTTCTAGATAATTCCTTATTTCTTGTTCATACGTAGATATTCTACATATTTAGGAATTACATATTAAAGTATATTTAGAAAAACGCGTTCGTCGTAGGGGAAACAGAAATATTGTTATCGATCTTTGGGTACACAAAGGGCCCAGTCCCAGTTTTCCCCAAAATGTAAATTATTTCCCAAGAATTTGCGCTGCGCGAGGCAACCCTTCACCGAGCCATAATTATGGCGATATCCTAGGAGCTGAGCAAGGAAGCCGTTAAGTCTTCTGGGGGCATGTCCGTAAACACAACTTCTCGACCCCTGCAACAATTATAACACCCTTGTACGGAGGCGATAACGCCGTGTACGTACCTCCGTCTAAATTATAGATTGAATTCAAAGTTATTTTGTCTCGGGAGAGCCCCGGTGCCCTTAATAAATTTATGGCGTGTCTTAAGGCTCTCGGCGGCCGTAAGGGACCATTAAAAATTGTACCCGCACAAGTCACAGGAACTATGCTCGGCCCTTTATATGGAAATGTGCGATAATACGCACTAATTTCTACTCAAAACCATTAGAGTGGGACTAAATTATATTAAGAGCGAGGTCCAAAGGCGTTATTACGTGGATGGGTCGAAACGAATGTCCAAACAAACATTTGGGGGAAGGAAAAGTAGAAATGTGCTTATGACGTTCAAATATGACAACGAAACAGTAGAGGAAGCATTGTTTTCCTTAAAAACTAAATTGTATGAAATTGCAAATTATACATTTATTTATTTATTTATTTATTTAAAATACACATCCAACAGAGGATGCCCAATAACAGGATATGTTAAGTCCAGTAATAGTACAAACTTACAAATATAAAGAACAAAATAAAAAGGCAACAAACTATAAGACAGATGTGACTACATAAGTAAATCATTTTTTATATTATCAGCCAAACAACAAAAAATATCGACATTATTTTCTTTCTCACTGTACTTGCAAACAATTTGATACAATGGTGATGTTACTACGTGCTGCGGGTAGACTAAAACCATTATTACTTCTAGCTGATAGTCGTGGTACTTTGATATTAATTTTACTTAAAACACCTGGACAGTCCAAAATGTTTTGTAAAACTGTATATAAAAGCATTACTTGAAAAACAGATATTCTTTTAGCAAGGGCATGAATATTGAAACGCTCAAGTCATAGATCATGCGGAAAACCCTGAGGGGGATATGTACCATCCAATAAGTACATAGCTGACTTCATAAACCTACGCTGTACTCTTTCCAAAGTTGCAATTTGATTAGCATAAATTGAGTTCCAGACTATCGATACATATTCTAATTTAGAACGAATAAAGGTAGTGTAGAAATACTGATAAAGCCTTTGGAAATCCTTATTATGAACCTCACATTCTTGAAAGCAGATAACGCAATTATGTCCATATGTTTTGTAAAAGATAATGTAGGGTCAAATGTAACTCCAAGGTGTTTTATGTAATCAGGTCTATGCAATATTATATTATACTTATAATCGAATAGTACATATTTTTTTTTGTTGGTTTACCTGAAGGCATTTAGCGTTAAATTATTATTTAGACACCACAGACTAATGATATTAAACGCATTGTGTAACATATAGCAGTCGGCAATGGTGTTTATTTCGCAAAATAGCTGAAGGTCATCTGCATACATTAAATAGTGTACTTGTAGATCAGCCATGATGTGGTTTACAAAAAGAACAAAGAGTAAGGGTCCGAGTATAGATCCTTGAGGCACACTGTGAAATGAATGAAACTTGTGCGATTTAAAACCACGATGCTGAACAAACTGATACCTATTTTGTAAATACGATTAAAAAAGTTGCAAAAGTGATTTGAACACACCAAACCCATCTAGTTTGTACAGCAAGACGTCGTGGTCGAGTCTGTCAAAAGCTTTAGTGAAGTCGGTACAGATAACATCGACTTCTAACATCTTTTCAAGTTTCTCGCTAATAAACTGAGTTTTTTGGACAAGGTTAATAACAGTGGATCTGCCCTTAATGAAACCGTGTTGCTCCCACGACAACAAGGATCTGTATAAAAAGCCATCTAATAGAATCTCAAATATTTTGGAGAAATTGCAAATAATAGAAGTTGGCCTGTAATTAACCAATTCATTCTTACTGCCCTTCTTGTGCACTGGACACACTCTAGATAGTTTCCAACATTCAAGATAACAAGAAGCTTTTATTAATAAATTAAAGATAGTTGTTAATGGGGCAGCAAACGCAGAGTATAGTCCCTTATAAAAAAATGCCGGTATTAAATCAGGCCCGGTTGTCATATTTGGCTTAATTTGTTTTATCGCAGCATAGACTTCATCTTGTGAAAAGTTTAATATATTTAGCACATTAGCGTTTGATGTAGGTGTTAGACAGTGACTTTTACCCGCTTTTACGAGTGATTTTGGTATCGTATAGGTTGGACCTTCGTGTGTCGAATAAAGGTGGTCTTTACATTTTGGGTCTAGAATGTCTAGAATCATTAGGAGACCGAAACCTTGTAGGATTTGTGGAAATATTATTCTCAATTTAAAACTGTTAGTGTTATTTATAGATTTTTTTTCATATGAAATAGGAAGATAAGAGTTAAATAAATAAGCTTTGCTATACGATACACAAAATTCCAAATACTTCCTTAAAAAGGTTTATATAGACTGATCAAAATAACTCATTTAGAGGGAAAAAAAAAAGAAAATTGTTACCTGGAGTTTCATAAGTGGAAACGGTAAAGGGGTTTATAATAAACGAAAAAAAAATAAATGCGTGAGCAGGGGCGGCGGAGGGTTGATTTGGGGGGGTTGAAAACTTATAAAAAATTGTATCATTGGGATTTCTGGCGAAAGTTGACGTCAAACAAAAAAGTATCTAATACAAAAGTTGTAGATCATGCAAAAATCTACAACTTTTATAGAGGTCACTTTTTAACATAACCTGAAAATTTCCGAGAAAAATGCAAAAAAACCGTTTTTTTTTCTGATTTTTCGTTTTTTATTTTTCATTTCCACAAAAATAATTTAATTATGACGAAACTTGGTGAAAGTACACCTTTTTCTGTCTTAAATAACCTCAAATTTTGTTTGATAAAAAAATCAAGAAGTTTCTGAGATATTCATTTTTTCGGCTTGAAACACTTTTTTTCAAAGAAAAATTCTACTTAAAAAAATCTTCGTACAGAGTTCTGCCAGTAATCACATTTTTCGTTTTGACATATACTTTTTGGTGAAATAAAAAAATTTGTAATCTTAGTTCAAAAACATGCTCAAATAAGCAAAAAATTAAAAAATTACTTGCAGCAATAAATTTTTCAGTAATTGTTAATTTGTTTAAATTTAAAAAAAATGAAAAAAACATTGTTTGATCCAAAACTATTTGCTATAAACATAAGTCGAATAGTGAATAAATAAAATAAATAATAATTTTTTTCCGTAGGATCGATTAGTGTACTTATTTTTTTTAAAGTTTGATGAATTCATAGATATACAGTGTGTCCAAGATAAGGATGGGATAGCATTAGGATCTAGGAAACGGTAAGAGATACGGGATGGCTCAGATTAGAAAAAAGTAAAGTTAAATTAAATTGTTGAACATTTTGTGCTGTATTGACTTTTATTCTCTC
>NW_019416600.1:265858-278866 GCF_000390285.2 Anoplophora glabripennis
AAAAAAAATTAAACGATTTTGCAAAATTTCGGGTTTTCGGATTTCGCGTCAACAGTAGACTTTGCAGTTAATACTTTGTATTGCTGAAATCTCAAATTATCCAGAGATAATTTATCATTTGTGCATTTGTAATTCGACTTAGATATTGTACAAAAAAAAAATTTTGGGTCAAACAATGAGACACAGTTTTTTATATATTTTTTTTCCGTAGAATTGAACGGTGTAATCAGTTTCTGAATGTTTTTAATTTGAACAAATTATCAACAATAACTGAAAAATTCTTTGTTGCGTCACTTTATTTTTGCATTTTTGAGCATGTTTTTGAACTGTCAATGCAGATTTTTTTATTTCACCAAAAGGTATATGTCAAAATGAAACAAATCATTACCGGCAGAACTCTGTACGATCATTTTTTGAAGTAGAATTTTTCATTGAAAAAAAGTGTTTCAGGCAGAAGAAAATGAATATCTCAGAAACTTCTTGATTTTTTTATCTAAAAAAATTTGAGGTTATTTAAGACAGATAAAGGTGTACTTTCACCAAGTTTCGTCAAAATTAAATTATTTTTGCGGAAATGAGAAATAAAAAATGAAAAATCTGAAAAAAACTGTTTTTCGCATTTTTCTCGGAAATTTTGAGGTTATGTTAAAAAGTGACCTCTACAAAAGTTATAGATTTTTGTATGATCTACAACTTTTGTATTGGATCCTTTTTTGTTTGACGTCAACTTTCGCCAAAAATCCCAATGAAACAATTTTTCATAACTTTTCAACCCCCCAAATCAACCCTCCACTGCCCCTGCTCAGGCATTTATTTTTTTTAGGTTTATTATAAGCCCTTTTACCATTTTCACTTATAAAAGTCCAGGTAACAATTTTTTTCTAAGTGTAATTTGGTTGGACTAATAGTCTTACTCTTAAGAGTTAATCAAGCGATTTTCGAAACAAGCATTGCGGTTTGCGGAAAACAAGTCAGTGCTTTGAAGGTCATTTTGTACTAGCGGAAATTGTTTTATTTCAATTAAAGCGTATATATACAAAATATACAAAATCAAAATCATATTTCTGAGTTTAAGTGTAATCTCACAACTTCCTTGTATATGTTTTATTTAGTATTGATTTGTGGGAGAATTTGGTTTTTAAAGGTTACAAAATTGTATGTATAAAGCATCAGCTGTCATTTTAACGCCGACAGATGTCTCTTCTGCCGCATTTCCTCCCCATCCGCAACGCATCGACCTAAGGCACCCCGCGGCCTCATCACCCATCGGCAAGAGGCCCCGAACTACAAGTTTGATAAAGTGCGATACAGCGCTAGATAAAGTATAAGGAAGCCGGATGAATGATGGTTCGAAATGACAAACGCTGGATGCCCCGAATACAGCGGAGAGAAACCGCAAGGCGGCAAGTCTGTCCCGTTTTGATTGAAGGAAAATTGCGCATCCTCCGTGAAATGATATCCGCCATCCGGTGGATAAGACCGCTTCGCCTTTTTTGTGTTCACGACGTGACATTTTTTTACATAGACAATTTGTCGTTAGGGCCCGGAAAAACTACGTACCTTTTTAATAACGCTGTTTGTTCTTCCTCCAGCCTGTTTTGTTATATTTCTTTGGCTGATACAGCGTCCTGACAAATTGACTTCTGATTCCCGACAATACGGCCGTGTCTGCGCATAGGAAGTGTTACTATTTGTCATCGGTTTTATTGATGTTTTGGGGCTCCGAATGTGTGCCAGTGTATTTTTCTTGTAGGTAACGTGAGAGCGCGTTCTTTGGGCTACCCAAGTGAAATGCGTCAACGATTATTATCCAAAGAAAAGCTTTTAAGGCGAACAAAGATGCTTAATTTGCATATTTTTAAAATATGCGGGAGAGGAATAATGATAGACACGTAATAAATGCTACATTTCTCGTGGAATATACTGTACTGGAACATACGGAGTCTGAAAATAAATAAAATGGCGAAAAAGCGGAAAACGTCAAGCCAAAACCAAAATTACGTAATTAACAAACAGAAAGTCAAATCTAATAAATAAATCGCACCGACATGCATTTAATGAGCTAAAATAATGCATGCAAATGAAAGACAACAATAAGAATGTTTATTTGAAATTAAAATTCATATCAAAAGTTTGACAGCTAGCGACAACAGTTATCATAGTTTCCAAAATGTCTCAACATAGCACGTAAAAACAACAATTTTGATATCAGAAAGATTAAGTTGACTTACCAGTACAAGATTTCAGTAAGTTGGTATTCTGCGGTATATTTGAAAAAGAAATAAAAAAACAATTAATGGTGACATAAAAAAAACATGGATAGTTATTGTCATAAACATTTCAACTACTGTCGATGAATAATTTACGGAGAAAGCACGTTCGGGAAAAAATAAAAACAACAGGAAATGAATCATAATTGTATGTTAAATTCCAAGAGTTTCCTTGTCCTTAGAAAGTTTAATCCTTCTTTTTTTTGTAAATTAAAGGTCGTACTTAAAAATGTAAATGTTTCAAAATGCTCCTGATGATGGCTGGAATGTGTTCGAAACGTAATTAACAAGTGACAGATTAGTAAAGCCACAATTAAAAATTCTTCAAAAATGGTTTCTTAAAAGATATTAATTAAACATTATAAAAAATGTTCCTGTGAAACAAAAAATTTAAAAAGTTGATATTTATTAACAAAATGTCGATTCTTTTTTTAGCACTAATTTTGTGTGCTTTTTTATTTATAAAATGCACTTGTACTAATCGCAGATCGATAGTAAATACCTAGGTAGATTTATTCACAATAGTAAAAAAACAGAAAGACAGGATATTTATTTAAAATCAATAATTCTTTAATTATTCATTTGTTATTCATTATACATACAACGTGTCAAAATGCTACGTAGATGGGCAACTACATATTATAAAACAAAGTCCTCCGCCGCTTCTGTCTGTCTGTCTGTCTGTCTGTTCGCGATAAACTCAATAACTACTGCACCGATTTTCATGCTGTTTTCACCAATGGATAGAGTGGTTCTCGAGGAAGGTTTTAGTATGTAATTTGACAAATTTTTGTATACATTAACGATATTTGTTGGAGGTGTCGGAAAAAAATAAGCCTTCTGGGAGCTTTCAACGAAAACGCTGCCTAAACCCTTTGAGATATAACAAAATAATGTATAGTGGAATTGTGTATCTTATATAGGTCTACAGAAAAGTCCGCGATGGCATATGTCTATCTCTTAAGGATAACATACTATATCCATTTTAATACTTTAAAAAATTTGCAATTATAAAGCGGTAATTGGAAAGCTATTTACACAAATACGGTATTAATCCTTATCATTTTAAATAAGTTAGTTGGCTTGAGCATTTCATGAAGATTATTTTTCACCTTTACACCATGCAAATTAAATGAATACCTTAGGAGATATAGCAAAATCAAAATAATGCGCAACGAAATTAATTTCGTGTCACCATGATTAGACAGGGCCGTGCGGGCGCCCCCGTGACCCCGCGCAGAGCGTCCGAGCTGGGGGGGTCCGAAAGTTTATGTATCAATGTATGGTGGAATTGTGTATCTTATATATGCCTACAAAAAAGTCCGCGATGGCATATGTCTATATATTAAAGATAACATACTACTATATCCATTTTAATACTTTACAAAATTGGCAATTATAAAGCGGTAACGTAAAAGCTATTTACACAAATACGGTATTAATCCTTATCATTTTAAATAAGTTAGAGGCACCATTATTTTACTCTTTTACACAATATAATTTAAATGAATATCTTAGGAGTAATCGCAAAAAAATTACGGATGCGAGAATAAAATTCAAGCGCCTCGCTTCGCTTGATGTGATCGCCGACCCTCCCCCCGCACGGTCTAGTCTACTGTTTAGCTAATAAGCCGAACGATAACGCGCGCGTGATTCTTTAATAAACTGACTTGGAGCGAATGAAACTGACGACTGTGCTTTCTTTCTGGGCGTTGTTGGAAAGTTATAATTGCGTTCGATATTTTAAGGTCACATTTTTGTTTTGTATTTGTTGTTTTTAGGTAGTCGGAACATACATAGATACTTGCAAACATACTTTTATTTCATTCAGTTTTAATTATTGTGAATCATTTAAAACTTCATAGTCGCATTTTTGTTTCTTGTTCGTTTTCTTTAGGTAGTTAGATACCTAACTACTTACTTATTAATTAAACTTGATAGTCCTGAACATAGGTACTTTAATTTAATTCGTTTTGTTTTCACATTGTTGGTAGTTAGCTATATTGTTTTAAATTTAAAGGTTTTGCATTTTTAGTTTTGAGTTCGTTTGTTGTCTTTAGGTATATATCGTGAATTATTTTAAAATTAATATTAGGGTCGCATTAGATGAAAGATGATTGATTTTTTGTTAGTTACGATTTAACTCAAAAACTACTCAACCAATTTTACCGAAAGCTATATCTCCTCGGAGTAACATAGGCTATTTTATATTTGCCCGTGCGAAGCCGGGGCGAGTTGCTAGTATGAGTATATAACAATTGATGTGGAAGTCCGGAGATGATTTCGCGATTTCATAAGTTTGTCCTGATTAAATAATTGCACCTCTCCCCTGAGTCGACGTCCGAACGCACCCCTTGCAGGCTCTGCGAGAGCAGCTCGTCTGCGCCTCGCTCATGGGCTTGAAACTTTTGTATTTCAGAGAACCACAGGTTGCTCGAAAGTGAGATGAAAAATTGTATTATTTTCCAATCCCTTACTACATCGTAGTCTCCCTGAATCGTCATTGAATGTATAGAGGCGTGTTTCCTTTTCGTTACGAATTCTTTTTGAAATTTCGAAAGTATAATAAAATTTGAAATTCTCGAAATTGCTCTGGTTAATAATACTATAGTAAAAGCTATAAGTTGTTACATCTTTTCTTCATTCTTAGAATTATAATCTGCTTCGAAAGTTGTGCAATAACTTTTAGAATACCCGCTATTTCCAATATTTTTGTTTCGTACTGCTCGTAGCAATAAGTCCGCAGACCTAACAACACTGCAATCGGCTTACAGTTCTATTTAGAAAACGCATCTACATAATAGACTTGCTCGAACCGGCTTATAGTATTCCGAGGAATAAAAAAAACCTTCTCCCTGTGTCAACTCCGCTGAAGTAGGCGTCCGAAGAGGGCTAGAGAAACGGAACATCCTGCATGGAGAGCGAGCAGGTCTAAGGAGGGATTCCCAGTCTCCGTTGCATGTTTAATTCATGGCAGCTTTAAGAGTCTAGTGCTCGGGTCCGAGCTACTTCGCGATTGGCACGGTCTCGGCTTCGACACCGGCCTCATCACCTCTAAACGTGCGTGGCATGTTTTCGCCCGTAGAAAATGCAATTGATGGGGCTATTGACACTTTTAACCTCAAAAAATATATCCTGAAGGAAAGATTGTTTTAGTTTCCAAATAATGTCAACATTATAAGCTAAAGGCTTACAAAGATCCGCTCAGAAAATGACAATGATAAAGTCAGTACAGAGAAGGATATACCGGGTGTCCCATTTTAAAAAATACACGTGAATATCTCTTAGGGGCTTAATGAAAAAAAATTTTCAAATAAAAGTTGTAGGCTGTAGGGTTTTCAGGGGGACATCTAATGGTGACCTTGACCATGACCTTCAAGGTCATTTCAAGGTCAATTAGATTTTTTCAAATAGAAACACATAATTTTGACACCAGAAGTGAAAAGAGCAGAAAATTTGACATCCGACTGACCTTGACCATTACCTTCAAGGTCATTTGAAGGTCATTATAGTTTTTTCTTGCAAAATTCATTTCCGTCTTGCCGAATAGTGTACTCGAGGGTTCTCGACGGCGCTGATCGTGAATATGAAGTCAGAATTTGAAAATATTCAAATCCGATATGGCCCACCAATTTTTGGTAAACATTTTTAATATTCATATGGATTAACACTTTGAAAATGCTTCAACCTAAGTAAAAACTAAAAGTCGTGCCGAGTATTCGACATATTGGATCCGCCGTATAGGATTTAACTATTTAATTCTGAGCTAGTCTGAGTTCAAAATCATTTGAATAAAAAATGCATATCGCAAAGGTTTAATGGGTGTTCTGGAAATTTATGACGAGCCCCACATATCAAAAAGGAAAATATGTACAAGATTAAAGTTTTGCCTGCAAAATACTAGAATGACCTTCAAATAACTTTTGAAACTTAAAGTCATGATCAAGGTTATATCCGGAAGCAAAATTATGCGCACTTCCTATTTTGGTGTGAAAGATACCGGTTTCTATTTGAACAATCAACTTGACCTTGAAATGACCGTGAAGGTCAAGGTCAATGTCATAGATGGACGTGATGTGACCCGCTCTTCTCATCTCTGGTCTTAAAAGTAGAATTTTGCAATAAAAACTAAAATGACCTTCAATTGACCTTCAAATGACCTTGAAGGTTATGGTCAAGGTCATAGTCGGATGTAAAATTTTTTGCTCTTTTTATTTCTGATGTCAAAAATATGCGTTTCCAATAAAAAAAATCAACTTGACCTTGAAATGACCTCGAAGGTCATAGTCAAGGTCACCATTATATATCCCTCTCAAAACCCTACAACATTTATTTGAAAAATTGTTTCATTAAGCCTTTAACTTAGGAGATATTCAAGTGTATTTTTTAAAATGGGACACCCGGTATATGGTATTTAAGAATATTAAGAAGTTAGGTTTTGATAAGGGAAGCAAAAGAAACTTGCTTGGTATATCACAGGTAAAGAGTATACTCGTATAATGCTATCTATAATAAAAGTTAAATATAATTCAACTAATTCAGAAAAATCTGTATTTGTTTTTTTTTTTTGGACTAATCGTGTCGAATCCGCAGTATACCCTTGAATTTGGATCGTATACAGACTGGCGAGAGATTTTTGCTTAGCGAGATCCCGAAGTCGACGTTCAATCCTTCCTGATGGTGGCTGCGCTAGTTCTCGGGGTGTGCTCTGCGGTATGGATTCTAACACGCGGCCTCTCCGGATTTGTGTGATTCATAACTTTCGATTTGCTCCGTCATAGAATCTGGTTGTTACTTAGATTTACGTAAGGCAATTCAATCTCGTGTTTCAGCTCGAATTTCGTGGCGTTCCTGGGAAGTCTCGTATGCGGTTTGTCGCGGTTTACGGCTCTGTGGACAGTTTTAACTGTTAGATTCGACTGTTAGATATAGGTGATAATTTCGATTCGATATATAATTTCCTATTAGTGTCTTCTGCTTCATAAAGTTACTCGGCTAGATGCTTTCGAACATCGGCAACTACTATTAGGGGGTCTGCAAATGACAGTTCAGATTCAAAAGTTGAGTAAAATTCAAAATGGACATTTGGAACTTGGAATACGACAATACACACACGTCGTTTTGTCTTTAATAAACTGAAAGCCGAGAGTGCAGAACATAACAAAATAACTTACAACGCACAGCGTGACGTCACAGTTCTCATGCAGCAGTGATCTATGATTTAAATGCTATTGTGATGACAAAACCTTTATAATTAATATACAAATAAAGTACAAATATAATGATTCAAGAATTTGCAGATATCTTTTTGGTTTACAGAATGTCATGACTGTATTTTTTAAAAAATTACAAGTTGCCTATTATTGGAAAAAACTTAAACATTATAAAAAATATTTTTAGTGGTACTCTGCACTGTTCGAGTACAACAGATTTATTTAAAGTCCAGTCACACTCTGTTATCTAATACCATCTAATATTAAATAATCTGAATGTTTTACTGGCTCTTGTTGACATAATGTTGCTGTCGCAGAACAAATGTACGTGAACTTTTGTTAATAATCATTTTTCTACTTTCTTTTGGCTCATCTGGTTTAATACAGATACACAGTTTTCCCCAAAAACTAATTTAAAAGTTTGTATACCCTGTATTGATATTACGTTTTTAAAATGGAACTTTACATTAGTAAGGGCTATATGCTACTTTATTCTATGCAGAAAACTGCATAAAAGGAGTGTTATTTGATTAATTACGAAGCAAATTTAAGGTAAATACGAATGCAAAGTCTCCAAATTAAAAAAACCTTGAGTAAAATTTCCCGAAGGCCGGCGCTCGTTCAATCTTAGATCGTATTATCCGAACCGGAAACCAATTTCAATCCGGGCATCCAGGGCGTCCGGACGGCCGGAAATCCATCACTATCACATTAGCATTGAGTCCAGGAATTACTTATTAATAGCTCCTGATAATGTTTTACTGGCGGACGGGCGAGAGCCGAGCCGGATCGATATCCTAACTAATTAATGATGGGAACTTGCCTCTGGATGAGAATAGACTCATTTATATAACGTTTCGCCTATTTTTAATTTTTTATTTAAAGAGAGTTTCTTAGTCGGATACGAAACTAATATTAAGTTCTATTATTTGAGTCATTTAATAATTAATTTTTAACTGATATTGCAAGAAACAACTACTCTGCGGACTATAGGCCCCGACTAGCATTGAATAATAACCTGCAATAGCTATTAAACAGCTTTGTTAGGATAATTCAATGCCGGTCAAGACATATAGCCCGCAAAGTAGTGGTTTAGTATATACAGGTTGCTCCTTGTCAGTGTGGCTTTATGAAGTTATACCCTAAATTGTGTATAGTTAATTTATAGATTTAAATTTTTTCTTCAGAATCCTTTATACTTTAATGTACATGATTATTTACTAAGTTCTTTTCCTAGAAAAGTAAAGAAGGTAGGAGCAGGGGGGGGGGGTTATGTGGCCATGTACATAATTTTCCGTTGTCTGGTTTTTAGTTAACTCTAATTAAAAACTGAAATCAATCGATCGAGCAGCGACTACAGTGTTGATTTTCCACTTTATTTGCACTACATTTATTTAAATTAGTAACAAAACATTTAATATTGTGTGTGTATTCAGTGAAATAATGCCGAAAACAGGTTTCAATGAAGCTTAAGTCAAACACGAACGAAACAGCAAATAATGAGCGTTTAATAATTATTTATTTTCGACTGTAATGGAATTTTATCGAACATGGGAATGTTTGACTATTATTTTGCGATATCGTCATTTAGTGATCACAAAAATATACAGGATGTCCGCAATATAAGTACCGTATGCTTAATAAGTAGGTGAAAATAAACAAAAAATTACCATACAACATGGACACTAAATCTTTAATACATTAATTACCATTTTCTGTTGGTTCTACTGTTTCCCTAACAGAGCTCTTTGGGCAAATCGGAAGTAGATGAAATATTAAATTGTCATCAGTTTCAATGCTGCCAATTGATTAGAAAATTATTATTTTTGTTGTTTACACTAGCGCTACTAATATATTTTTTTATTAATTTGATTCCTTGTCGAGGATTATGCCAAGATATATATTATTACATAATTGTCTTTTCTCTAACATTTTCGGTGCAGTACATTTCGTTTTCCTAATCTGAGTAATTTATATTCTCCTCGGGAGTGCTGAAAAGGGATATTAACAACGAAACAGTCGGATTGTGAGTGGTTCTCTCTTTCGCACAAAAGCGTCGTGGAATTTGGGGGGACACAGCGACGTCTGTTATAATTGGGACACGGGTTTTCGGCAGAAAGCAGCAGTCATTTTTCACGAATTAAATTGAAAAGCCCCGGGAAATAATACTTAATTAAAACAATTTATAAGAGAATCAACGTTCATATCGGAGACATTAATACTTTAAGACCGCCTGACTCGACGTGAAAGATTTATTCCCGAAACCGTAGTAATAAGGATATAAGGAAGAAAAACTGCCTTCGGTAAGCATAAAATATGCTATCAGTAAGAACTAGGAGTGGAACATGAATAAATTATGATATTAAGGGGCATAAAACTCTCGACACGTTATTAAAATTTTAGGATCGGAGGTTTTAAATGCGGCCATTTTAATGTTTTATACTTTTATACCACAAACGGACAACGGCCATAAGTCAGGCTGGAAAGCGGCTTACCATAAGCCGCATCTTATGTTTTACCTCGCGTGAAGTATATGAAAGTTTTCCTATAATATATGTTTTCCGGGGACGTAAATACGTCTCTGAAGATTTCCCTTATTTCTCTTTGAATAAAAAATGTTTTATTTGCACATCTTTTCTCTGTTTGCCCAGCTATAGACGGGGGATACGCAGCCGGCATCCAGTGGCCGAGAAAAACATTTTAGCAAATAATAATAAACATAATGAGAAAAGATAAAAGACGATAGGATATCAGTGGAATGCTATGAACTTATTGATTTCGCGGACGCTGCTTGTCTTACAAAGCAAACCGTTCAGCCTTTATGAAAACAAAAATATAATATCGATACATTTAATCATAACTTCTAGACTTACTCATTCCTTTATCTACATTGAGCTCCCAAATTTATGAACACATCCAGTATAAGATCAAGGCTGTAAATTTACTCGGTTTTTTGTAGAAATCTACCAATGTTTGGTCAGTTTGACAATGAAGGAAATCCCACTTCTGATCAAAAATCCCACTTCTGATCATGTTGATTTCGATTACACAGTGGGTGTTATTTGATCAAACCCTGTTATTGCTTGCTGTTATGTTTTCGGAGCCGCTGAACACGAATCTCAAAGAATAGGTTATTTGCTAATATGATTAAGAACTGTAACGTTCTAACAAAAATTATGGACTACAGCAAAATATTTCACATAGTTTGACGAAAGTATATACATTTGAATAGAATAAAATAACATTTACGGCCAATAATTCCATTTAAAACTATCTGCTCATTTCATCCAAATACTTTTTTTTTCAGTGCGTGATCGATGCACAGAAGATTTGGTTGCTTCAACCAGAATATTTTTTTTACTTCAGTTCTCTAGCTATACAGGGTGTCCCTGAAAAGGATGAACAACGCTTGACCACAGGTTCCTTGGATAAAAATAAAACTATTTAGCCTAAAACTACCTATATACAAAAGTGCACGCCTACTGAGATAATAGACAACCTAGTTTTTTCAAATAATTTGAAAACTATTTTTCTTAGACACTTCAAATTTGGTACTTATATTTTTTTATAAGAGGGTAATGTAAATAAAGAGTTTGGTGAGAATACATATACAGGAGTACTTTGTAGTACCTGTGCGCCACTGGCTATCCCGTAACTTTTTTGTGTGTACGCCAGTGACGCCGGAATTTATATTTTTAAAAATAAGCACTATTTGAGCATTTTTTTTTACCTCTTACAATATTTTGATATCGTTTATAGATTTTGAGTAAAATTGACATTTTTTATACAATAAATATAAGCAAAAATTCCGATTACTAAAAAATAATTTATAACTGCAGCCCGAAGCAGGGAATAAAAATCAAAAAACTTCACATTAAAAAAAAATTAACAACACATGGTCTTAGTATCATCAATTAATAAAATAAAAAATCAACACTAGTAATTTAAATAAACAATATCAACTAATAATATAAGAAAGTCAACATCAACATTTTAAATAAAGCTAAATTGCTATTTGTAATCACATTAAAATAATATTTTAGTAAATGCTCAAAGTGATTTCCTTGTTTTTGAACGCAGGCATTAATTATGCTTAGGAAATTAAAATGAATTGTATCCAATAATTGTGCATTACCTCTTATAACATTAATTAAAGCTTCCTAAAACAAATAATTACACGGGTATAAAGCCGGGAATCGAGGTGACTATTTTAAAGGAGCATTATTTTCTCTACCTATCCACCTGTTAGGATAGTGCTCTTCTAAGTATTGCCTTACCGATACGGCAAAAAGGGGAGTGCCCCATGATACATGAAAATGGTATTCTTTCGTAGTGTTATCGGTAACTATTTAGGCAGATAGGTAATCTTGTTTGGAGAAATTCTAAATAGTTTTTGCGTTCAATGTAGCAGGCAATATAACAGGACCAAATAAAATACTACCAATAATACCGGCTGAAACATTAATCTTTAATTCATGTTGTAACCGTCTTTTACTGATTCCATGTGGATTTTCATCACAATAAACATGTTCACTATGTGAATTAAAAATACTCCTTCTAGTAAAAGCGGTTTCGTCTGTAAACAGGATTTTCTTGTGGATATTATCGTTTCTATTTCTGAGTTCCTGAATACTTTGACTGAAAGCAAAACGTGACGGAGGATCTAATGGCAGGTAAAAGTTCTTGAACTGATCTTTTAATACTCTATTAACGGAACTTTTTGAAAGCCAACCTCTGCCGCTAAACTCCTAGTACTTCCTTGCGGAATTTCTTAGACCCTTTCCAAAATTTGTTCCTTCAGCTGAATAGTTCTAGCCGTACATTGTCCACGATTTAATGTTACAGGTAAAAATTGTCCTGTTTCCCGAAGGCGTCTCTCCACATTAGCAAATGTTTTATGATGTGGAATTCTTCGATTAGGAAATCTTTCAGCATATGTTCGAACCCTAGCACAACAATTTCCTTCACAATAACCCAAAACTAGTAACTTATCAGTTTATTCAGCAACAGTATATATTGCAGCCATAGTAAACTCAAAGTACATACTCAAGTACAAACTCAAGTAACTCACTCTGACCAACATTTGCGGATGTTTCTTTTCCTCAGTATTTTCGTGGCTGAAAACATATATAAGTATTGTAACGAGCGTTCAAATAAAAACGTGGTCGAAGTTGGCTCTGACACATTGGACGTAGGGAGTAGCTTATAGCGACCAACTTAACCTCATTTCTCAACGAGCTGTATAGCAGCTGTCAGTTTCAATAACGTTAATGACTATATAACTTTATTTTAAAGAATAATCGTGATAACAATAACAAACAATTAAAGGAGCTGCGGAAAGTGTCCCCCTCCTTGTTATAACAATAAATTAAAGCAGCTGCTGAAAGTGTCCCCCTCCTTGTTCCAAGCACTTTTCACACCTGTTCCTCAAAGAATTAAAGACATTTTCTAAGATGCTCGGGGTATTGTTAATTTCACGAATCTTGTCTATAAGTCGAGCCTGCAGATGGTTTAAATCAGGAATA